>NC_133380.1:17541482-17841482 GCF_049309525.1 Garra rufa
TGACTATTTGAATATTTTACTGTAAAGTAAAAAACTTTTTTTTTTTTTAATATAGTAAACTTTTGTATAATATTTTTATGTTTTTTTTATTAATATTTTTATTTATTTATTTGAAGTTATGGATTTGCTGTGCTTGTTTGTAGGGATGCACAATTTAGCCAGATATTATTATTATTATTATTATTATTATTATTATTACTTAATAAAATATTAACCAAAATAAGAAATATGACTATTTGAATATTTTACTGTAAAGTTAAAAAACTTTAAAAAAAAAAAATTAATATAGTAAACTTTTGTAAAATAATTTTTAATTTTTTTTTTTTTTTTATTAATATTTTTATTTATTTATTTGAAGTTATGGATTTGCCATGCTTGTTTGTAGGGATGCACAATTTAGCCAGATATTATTATTATTATTATTATTATTATTATTATTATTACTATTATTACTTAATAAAATATTAACCAAAATAAGAAATATGACTATTTGAATATTTTACTGTAAAGTAAAAAACTTTTTTTTATTTTTATATAGTAAACTTTTGTATAATATTTTTACTTTTTTTATGTTTTTTTTTTAATTAATATTCTTATTTATTTATTTGAAGTTATGTATTTGCTGTGCTTGTTTGTAGGGATGCACAATTTAGCCAGATATTGTTATTATTATTATTATTATTATTATTATTATTATTATTACTATTATTACTGAATAAAATATTAACCAAAATAACAAATATGACTATTTGAATATTTTACTGCAAAGTAAAAAACTTTATTATTATTTTTTTTTTAATATAATAAACTTTTGTATAATATTTTTACGGTTTTTTATGTTTCATTTTATTAATATTTTTATTTATTTATTTGAAGTTATGGATTTGCCGTGCTTGTTTGTAGGGATGCACAATTTAGCCAGATATTATTATTATTATTATTACTATTATTACTTAATAAAATATTAACCAAAATAAGAAATATGACTATTTTAATATTTTACTGTAAAGTTAAAAAACTTAAAAAAAATAATATAGTAAACTTTTGTATAATATTTTTATTGTTTTTTTATGTTTTATTTCATTAATATTTTTATTTATTTATTTGAAGTTATGGATTTGCCGTGCTTGTTTGTAGGGATGCACAATTTAGCCAGATATTATTATTATTATTATTACTATTATTACTTAATAAAATATTAACCAAAATAAGAAATATGACTATTTTAATATTTTACTGCAAAGTAAAAAACTTTTTTTTTATTTTTATATAGTAAACTTTTGTATAATATTTTTACGTTTTATGTTTCATTTTATTAATATTTTTATTTATTTATTTGAAGTTATGGATTTGCTGTGCTTGTTTGTAGGGATGCACAATTTAGCCAGATATTGTTATTATTATTATTACTTAATAAAATATTAACAAAAATAAGAAATATGACTATTTGAATATTTTACTGTAAAGTTAAAAAACTTAAAAAAAATAATATAGTAAACTTTTGTATAATATTTTTATTGTTTTTTTATGTTTTATTTCATTAATATTTTTATTTATTTATTTGAAGTTATGGATTTGCCGTTTTATTTTATAATATTTTAAAGTTGTTGTTTTTTTGTTTTTGTTTTTCTGTGATGTGTTTATTTATTTGATGTTATGGATTTGCTGTGCTTGTTTGTAGGGATGCACAATTTAGCCAGATATTGTGTTGTTACTATTATAATTACTATTATTATGTAACAAAATATTAAACAAAATAGCAAATATTACTATTGTAATATTTTACTGTAAAATAAATAATTATATATTTTTTAATATAATAGTATACTATTTTATAATATTTTAAAGTATTTTTTACATTTTTATTTCATAAATATTTTTATTTATTTGAATTATAACAAAATAAGAAATATTACTATTATAATATTTTGCTGTAGAATAAAAAAATCTAATAAGTAAGAATTTCTTTAATTCTATTTTTTTAAATATACTATTTTATATTATTTTAAATGCATATTATTTATATTTTATTTGATTAATGTTTTTATTTATTTATTTACATTTTTGGATTTGCTGTGCTTGTTTGTAGGGATGCACAATTTAGTCAGACTTTTTGTTGTTGTTGTTGTTGTTATTTAATAAAATCACAAAATAAGAAATATTATTGTTATATTTTACTGTAAAAAAACTTATCTAATAAATATTTTTATTATTTTAATTTAATAGTATACTGTTTTGTTACATTTTTATTAATATTTTATTTATTTATTTGAAGTTATGGATTTGCTATGCTTTTTTTTGTTCTTATCATTATTACTATTATTAATTAATTAAAAATATTAAACAAAATAAGAAGTACTAATTGTAATGTTTAACTGCAAAATAAAGAAAAATAATTACTATTTTTGAAAAATAATAATAATTTTATTTTACATTTTACATTTTAATTTTATAATTTTTTTTTTTTTTTTAAGTTTCAGGTTTGCTGTCTTTGTTTGTTTTGTTGCATGATTTAGTATTTTTTATTATATATCAGTGTATGTGTGTAGTATTATTATTATTATTATTATTATTATTATTATTTAATAAAACATAATAAAACATCACTTCCTGTCTCTGGCCCTTCAGGAAGAGGAGAAGCAGAGGTTAAAGGAGGAGCTGGAGGACGCCAAAGACAAAGCCCGGCGACGGTCGCTAGGCAACATCAAGTTCATTGGCGAGCTGTTCAAGCTGAAGATGCTGACAGAGACCATCATGCACGACTGCATCGTCAAACTGCTGAAGAACCACGACGAGGAGAGTCTGGAGTGTCTCTGCCGCCTGCTGTCCACCATCGGGAAAGATCTGGACTTTGAGAAGGCAAAGGTGACACTACATTCTTTACACAACGCTTTATGTAGCACCAAGTAGCAGAAATGTTGTGCATTAATGTGTTTTTTTTATTGCAATAATATTTTATTATATATATTATTATATTCAACAAATTCAAAATTTAAATAAAATTCTACATAAAATAAATAATATAAACTATACAAATAATGATAATATAAATATAAAAATAAATAATTTATTAATTATATATATTTGCGTTGCATGAAATAAAATAAATATTAAACTTTATATATAAATTATATAAAATTCATTTTTTCAAAATTAAATTACAAAGTAATTAAAAAAAAAGCATTTAGCATTAGCATTTGCATTGCTTGAAATAAAATAAATATTAACAAAAAAGTGTGTGTGTGTGTGTGTGTGTGTGTGTGTATGTATGTATGTATGTATATATATATATATATATAAATGTTTTGTTATATTTGCATTGCTTTAGGTAAAATAAATATTAAATTATAAAATGTACACACACACACATATATATATATATATATATATATATATATATATATATATATATATTCGAAGTGGATCAAAACCTTTCATTAAATTTTGTCCTAAAACCAAAAAGAATACCCGTTCTTATCTTAGGACAACTTTGATGAAGTTTTTTGATCTACTTCGAATGTTGACTACTGTATATATATTAGTGGTGGGCCGTTATCGGCGTTAACGTGCTGCGTTAACGTGAGAATTTTATCGGGCGATAAAAAAAATATCGCCGTTAATCTATTCTCAAAATTGGGTTGGGAGCTGGGTCTAAACTACGCAAGCTATGATGACTTTCACAATATGTTCGCGCGTTTATGTCTCCTCCGCCAAAACACAGACGGGATCACGTTGTCCTCCATTCATAAAAACCGAATCTACTATAGCGAAATGCCACGTAAATTCGTCGTTTTTTGGATTCATAAATCAAATGTTGGTCTGTCACTTAATTCAAATCGCGATATGGACTAGTGTCTGTGAAAACTGAAATGCAAAAAGACCGTTTTAATATGAATCCGGTATGTTCCGTTTGCCTAGCTGTATGTATGAAATTCATACTATGAATGGTGGAGACGCGCTTTTACTACACGCATACTGAAACACACGTGACGCTCCCGCTAATTTTTGGCATTTGCATCTCACATGAACAGATAAACTCAATCTCCCAAACTGCTGTGAGTGTCACTTTTACCGTTTCATTTGAGAAAACTAGCATCATGTCATACTGTATACACAGAAACTTCACGGCAAACTGTCAAAATAAAAGTACGGTGTAACATGTTTAGTCATTATTTGGGTAGCACACATATTCTGAATGCCTTCAGCAGAATTCAAATTAGCCATTTTAATCTAGATTAATCTAGATTAATTCCAAAATTTAATCTAGATTAATCTAGATTAAAAAAATTAATCTATGCCCACCCCTAATATATATATATATTTCAGTAATTTTTTATTAATTATTTTAGTGTTATAATCTTAATGACAAAATTCTTTTTTATTTGTTCACATAAAAGTATTATATTTCGGCATAAGCAAAAGGCGTATCCTGATCTTGCATGCTCTCAAAATTAGAGCGGTGTTTGTCCTTGTAATTGATCTGCTGCATACTTAATGCACTAAATATATTCATGAGGTGCACAATAGCCCCTATTCTCTGTGACGGCTTGACACCGTAACCCTAATCTTACCCAACAAATGAGTCCAGATATTCCCGGTCTCTGTGTGGATCCTGAAAATGCTCCCGAAGCAGGCACGGAACGAGGGCATGGGAGGCCTATGACCGTGCAGGAGGTAGTCGTTGTCTTTTAACCACTCCGGCAGAACATGAAAGGGAATGACCCTCCAGCGGCCCTCCCAGACCTAGAGAACCAAAATGTATTTATCATTAATTTCAGCATTTCACTTCTGTTTAAGCTTTAAAATGGATCTGCTTGAATATCACACCTTATGCACAAACTCCTCCATCTTCTCCATTGCATGGTGAGCCTGCAGTGGCAACGTCAGAACCTCTCCGACGTCTTCATCCTCCTCTTCATCATCAGCGATATCGCTTGCTCCCTGTGGATACAATCAGAGCTTAAAAAGCGGCATGCGACACTGCTGGCACTGAATATGAAAGACTCTGTAATGCATTCAGATTAATAATTACGTGGCTTGCCTCTGACTGGACTCCTTTGGCTCCAACGGGGCCGTTCTCCTTCAGCAGGGGACCCAGCTCCATCAGTTCCACCTCGGCTGGGGCGTGGCATTCCTCCATGACCTGGCAGTCCGCATGACTGGCAGACCTGATTTGGTCTGACATCAGTGACCCGTCGCAGACCTCTGAAGCCTCCACTTCAGTTCACTGATGGCCAAAAGTAATACATTCAATCAAAACAAAACTTCACTGCCAAAGTCAAGTCATGATAACATCAGTGACCCGTAACAACAAGAGTCGGCTTACCTCTGGCAGGAGCTTTGAACACAGGCAGGTCTATACCTGCCTCCTAATGTCTGTCTCTCTGTGAAATTGCATTCAGTCTTGAGGGGAAAAAACAACAAAATACAACTAGGCATCATTATCATAGCTCAAAATGCTACAAAGTAGTTCACACTGCCTGCGCTTTAAAACCTAAAGAGCTGTTTACTATGACAGCTTATTTGGAATTCACAGGCACATTATAATTTGTGGTTTTTCAATCATTCTTGTTCGCTAACATGCTCTGACTCAATTTTATCGTTCACTGAAATAGAGTGCAACTGTTAAATTTCTGTAGTAAAAATCTCTATAGAGGAACTGATTTTTAAACAATAACTTATAAAATCTTTAAAAGCAGGCCTACTTTGAGCTACAAAGTTGTTAACTGATGGGACAGGCTTAATTTAGTCACTGTGTGCTACTTAAATTGAATAAACAAGCATATTTTAGAATAAATTCATTCAATTGTGTCCTTCAAAAATGTTTCACAAGATTTTAGGCGTTTTCCTCCTCATTAAAGGCACAGTTCACCCAAAAATGAAAATTCTGTCATTATTTACTCACCCTCCTACTAATGGCTATTAGTAACGGTTTGGTTACTAGCATTCCTCAAAATAGCTTCTTTTGTGTTTACAGGTTTGCAACAACATGAGGGTGAGTAAATAATGACCAAATTTTCATTTAAAGCCTTTAAGTCTTTGTCTTTTTACCTGATCTTCAAATACTTTTGTGCGTTTAATCAAAATTTGTAATGTTATGAATCACTTTGTAGCTGGTTGGTTTGGTTCTTAAACAAAGCCTTTTGTAAAATTCTAATGGGTTAACATAAATAGTTTAGGAACCAAAGCTGTAGAGTGGGCGAACTATGGCTTCGTAGGCAAAAACCTGAAAGCGAGTTAGCATTTTAGCACTTCTGGTTCCATCGCCCAAGAGTCAATGTTTTTTTTTTTAAATGGGAGTTTGACTAAATCCACTAAAATAAGGTCTGTGTAATTTATAGTATAACCAAATAATAGTTTCCAGCATTTTATAGTTTTGTTCAAAAATGTTTTTTGCTTTGCCCTGAAATGCAACAAAAGTATTCAGATGGAAGATGATTGTTCTATCGCTTCCCTACTGAACTGTTCTGGGTTTGTACCATAAGGTACACTTATATTATGATTATTCCATGTAAACACCACATTTACCAGTTTAGTCACGGTGAAAGTGAAACATTAATGATGCAAAGTGCTTAAAGACACGTTGAAATTAAATGTTTACGGCCACATGAATCTGTTAGAAAGCATATAGATTAGTGGTCGACCGATCTATTGGTTTTGGCAATTAACCAGCACCGATAGCTGATTGGCGGAACTATCGGTTATTGGCAAAAATCCATGCCGATAATTGATACGAGATATCCTGGACTTAACACTGGGCTTTTGTTTGGTTTGTGACTAAAATATTTTGTTATTTTGATTAGATATTCATCAAATGTTCTAGAATAGAAGAATATGATACAAATATGATGCAGTGTTGTTTTTGACAACCATCTTAGATTTAGTCTTAGTCTTATGGACTAAAATGGTTATTAGTTTTAGTCAAATTTTAGTCACTTCTATATGTGATAGTTTTAGTCCAATTTTAGTCGACGAAAAGTCAAGAAGGTTTTAGTCTAGTTTTAGTCGACGAAAAGTCAAAAAGGTTTTAGTCTAGTTTTAGTCAAAAAAAGGGGAAAAAGTAGTCTTTTAACAAATTAATGTAGGTCAGTAAGTATTTTGCTGTTGGGTAGTGTCACTTATAAGTTGTGAAAATAGCAGATCTATAGTTCAACACAATGTGAGCTTCCGGATCGACTATTTTCACCAATAATTACAATAATGAAGGAATGTTTTAGAACATAAAAGACAAACAAGGATGGAATGCTAAAACGGCTTGCCATACTAGTATGGCAAAGAGCATTTAATGCTAAAACGGCTTGCCATAGCGGCAGATACGTTTTAGATTTTGATTTGCATGCACAATAAGCAGAAATGTCATGCATTTTAAACGTCTGACGGACCACCCACTAACATTTTCGTCTATTCTCGTCTCGTCAACGAAAACTCACACACGTCTCGTCATGTTTTAGTCATCAACGAGCCATTTTTATCTCGTCATCGTCTCGTTTTCGTCATGGAAAAAAGTGGCGTCAACGAAATGATTTCGTCATCGTCATCGTTGATGAAAACAACACTGATATGATGTAATTTTAATACTATGGCTTTTGTGTAGATGTTTAAAGATCTTTAGCTTGAATGTTAATATGAAATGGTAACACTTCACAATAATAGTCCATTTGTAGCATTTACTAAGATTGATAAATGCTGTAGAATAGTCGTATTTTTCCTGGTTAATGTGTTAATTTCAACATTTACTGATATTTTTAAATGTTTAAGTTGCTTTTGTTAACATTAATGAGCTATGAACTAACTTTAATGATCAATATATAATTAATATTAATACATTTTCTTACAAAGTATGGTTCAGTCCCTTATTTTAAATAGTAGACCACTATTTTAGTTTCCATTCAGTATCCATTTTTAAAAAACTATTGGTTGATTAATTGGTATCAACCTAGCTACCGGTATCGGGAAAATCCAATATCGGTCAACCTCTAATATAGATTGAGGATTTTCTAGAAGCAAGGATAAAATAACATAACGATCCAAACATGTGACCCTAGAACACAAAACCAGTCTTAAGTAGCAGGGGTATATTTGTAGCAATAGCCAAAATTACATTGTATGGGTCAAAATGATCAATTATTCTTTAGGATTTTAAGTAAAGATTATGTTCCATGAAAAACTATTTTGTAAATTTCCTACTGTAAATATATCCAAACTTAATTTTTGATTAGTAATATGCATTGCTAGAACTTTATTTGGACAAATATAAAGGCGATTTTTCTCAATATTTTGATTTTTTTGCACCCTCAGATTCCAGATTTTCAAATAGTTGTATCTGGGCCAAATATTGTTCTATTCTCACAAACCATACATCAATGGAAAGCTTATTTATTTAAATTGAATTCCAAAATATTTACCCTTATGACTGGTTTTGTGGTCCTGGGTCACAAAAGTGATACTTTATTCACTAAAATAGGTTTAATCTTACCATATCCAAAAACTCGCTCACTCTGTTGTTATTTAATAGATTAAATGCAGTAGAATTTTACTGAATAGTATCAAGGATTTATTGACTTTTAATGCACCTTATTTTGAAATGTACAAAAATATGTGCTTTAACAGTTATGATTATTTCATTTTTTCACTGTACTATTTATTATGTCTCATTTCAGTTTAAGTTTGGAATTGTACTTAAAGGATTGGTGTGGATTAAAATTCATAAACAGAGTACATATTTTTTACTGAACATGTAAAAAAAATTGGAAAAAGTTTAGTTAAAAAACATAGTGGTGTTGTTTGCTTTTAAGTTTAGCTTTTAAGTTCTGGTGCTTTTATTTAGGCTTCAAAATTCATAAAAGTTATATTTTGTGAAGATTAACTTGATTGACAATACATATAAGTTTGATGAACTATGGTTGAACACAGAGCTTATTTTTTTGGCGATAATCCAAAAGCCTATGGAAAAATCCTATTTGCTTTTTGTCGAGGGAAACAGTGAGATGCTAACAGCCGATTGGCCTATAAAGTGATGTCATACTTTCCCCACTCTATTGGAAAAAGTGGGCAGACACTGTTGCACTATTTAAACAAAACTCTGATTTTGCTCAAGAATGAATCAGACATTTTGTTTGTGAGGAAGAATTGTGGATGTGTGAAAATGTTTTTGAAATTCTTATCTATTTATTTTAGAACGGTTGTTGAGAGCTTGACCAAAAATAATGTCCAGCAGTTGACAAAAACCGAACAACCGTAAACAAACACGTTTATATGGGCCATTCTACAGAATTGGTGCAAACTGCTGTTCCACAACTAAAAAACACATTTAAAAAGCATTTAAGTATTCAAATCTTAGATGTTTACTAAGATCCTCCTATTATCTACTGAAACCCACAATAACATAGAAAATATCAGTAAGCTTAATATGTTTAAAATGATCATTTATCAGGTACTTTTTGGGAGTGGCTGTCCTGAAACTTAACTCCTACATTTCAATTTATGAAAATGATATTGAAATAATTTTTGCATTTTATTCCATTGTTGTTTTTAAAAATATATTTTTGAGCTCATAATGTTAACCACACCCCTACATTTATGATCAGGACAGATTTACATGTCTCTCTCTCTCATAGCTACAAGGTGTAAGTAGATAGGCCCCATCATTTTGAGGTAAATGTGTTCAAAACTCTGAAAATCTGTATGTAACTTTAAGGAACCTCACTACCAAACCCCTTTTTTTGCAGTTAAACACCTTTTTGGATGTTTTTCCATAATATTTAGTTTTTATATGTATACCACTGTCCAGAACTGTGCTAGCTAACCATGTGCTGATTAGCATCTTTGAGCTAGGTTCAAAAGTATCTAAAATTGTCACTAACGAAATAGTCAAGACCTAAACATTTGGTAAACATGTCTTTATTGTTTTAGTAGTAATGCTTTATTTGGGGGGAAATAAACAAAATTTTAGTACAGTTATGCATTTTTTTTTTGTATTTTAGTATGTGGGTTAAAATTCTGTAATGTGGTTGCTACCAAAACATTACTGTCACTACCAAAAATGTGCAGTTATGACTGAAACATGGGATTTTTTTCGTCAAAAATAGGTAGGTTTTGGTTAAATCTATATTCAACCTAATAAATCTATAACTTTGAAATCAGGATGATCAACTTTTTGCCATTTACAAAGAAAAATTGGATTAAAAATACAACAAATCTCATTTTACAACAACAATATTGTTCAAATTGTAATTGGTATTGATTTACCTCTGAAAACTTTTAAAGGTCCACTGAAGTGCCTTGAAACACGCAGCGTTATTCTATGTGGTGCCGTGCTTTTAACTGAAACAAAAACATATCGCCCAGCCCCGCCCACTTATTTTGAATAGCCAATAGCGTTACATTTATATCTCTTCGGGCCAGAGCCGTTAAGCTCGGTAAAGCCGCATTTGTAGCTTATGACAGCCACAGACTAATAAATTACCCCACAGATTCAATATGAAACTCATAATCATGCTGAGGCTGTGTAGTTTAATACATGCCGATTGCACATATGAGCGCATATGATCTGCTCCGTGTATTGCGTCTCTGTGTAGGGGGCGGGACAATACGGACTCTAGAGAGCATTTTATTGGACAGAACGTTTGATGAGAAACTGAAGTGCACGGTGATATCATCAAAATCGTTGATTCATATTGGCGGAAGTGACGAGACTGTAAGTTTTGAATGCCCATATCTTGTAAACGCGAATTTTGTCGTCGTTTTGAAGCACACTAGCTTATAGATAATCTTAAGGATAATATATGTAAATGTGAGCAAAATCTTAATAGGTCAATATAACCCTTCTAATTAAATTTCGGCAATGACAAATTTGGGGAGAAGACAAATATTCCAAAACTTTCTGAAAATACAATATGAAAATTACCTGTGCAATTACTAATGTGTACCTTGGATATTATACAATTAGCATAAATTCAAAATTTGTTGTTTCCAACTCTGACTTTGAATCAATTCTGTAGAAAGGCCCACATACTGCATAATAAGACTCGAACGAATCGGCCACTGAACGAATCTTATTTTGTAAACGGAGTTAAAAGATTCGAATCACTGGGATGAATCAAAATCCTCACAATTAATTCGAATCGGAGGTTTGAACGCACATATGTTTCCAAATACACTGTCTAGGTAGGCATCTCCGTAGATTTCGAAATAAACCCAATATAACTGATATTAATCTCTGTATGGCATCATAAAGCTCATAAGCATGACTAACGGTAATTAGCCTGCTAGCTAACAACGGGCTTTAAATTTTAGGGGACGAGCAGTCAAAAACACCGGTACACGTCATTAACAACACTTACAAAACACATAACATAGCAATAATGATATAACAGCAACTGAATCATTTGGTCTCTATCAACGATAAATTAATTAACGTTAGTACGAAATTAAGCCCCTTTAAAACCCCAAAGCTGTTGTAATAGAGAAGGTTAGCATTGAGACACAAAAAACGCTGCGCACCGCTAAACTACAGTGTCTGAATGCGTTCACAAAAACACAGGAAGCACAATTTTACCGTTACATTGAAATAACGACGCATTTTACCGTGCAGGAGGTTACCTGATGTCCTGATCTGTTGTTAAAGAAATGGGATCTCTTCCGGATGGCCAGCAAACACCAGCAGGATTGAGAAATAAAAGAGTTGAAAGCTGCTGTATGTCAGACGGCGAGTTCAAACTGGCTCTGTTGTGTTTGAAATAACGCCGCGATGGCGCCGCCTGCTGGCGAACGGTGAGTTCGCAAAGTCCCCACAGCGCTCTTTACAGGCACTAACCCATTTATTTGATGGTTCTTGTGGATGTTTCCAAATTTAGAGCTGTAATCTCTAGGAGGTGATTTATTTTATTGTAAAAGACCAGACAGTGGCGGTTGAACATCCATCTGAGGGCTCCACAGAAAATACTGAAGCGCTTTACCATACCACAGAGTGTTTGTGTGATGGTCACATTTATCCAGCACGTGCTGGCAGGCTTTAGGAAGATAAAAATCCTACTATCGGTCTTTCAAGATGGAGCTCAACCAGCTGGCCTTAGCTGACAATCTCCTATAATCCCCAATCCTCATCCTAGTCTGTCTTTATAATCTCAGTCAATGCAAACGTGAGCGTCGTACATCCAAAACATACATAAAATCCTCAGAAATGGGTATGTAATGCTAAAAACAAGATGCCAGTGAAAACACTTTATTAAGCATTTCTTTGTTGCTTCTCCTTTAGGGCATTTGATATAAAACAACTGCACTGCATTTTAACATAAACATATAAGGAGTGTAGCATGCATACAAAAATACTCCAGTGACAGCAAAGACATTTTTTAACAATGTATACATACAATAAACATGAATGCCAGTTATGTCACACAGGCACATGAAATATAATATTCAGCAAGCAGGTGTCTTAACACACTGGTGCTTTTTAAGTGCATTAAATAGTTTTTTATAAGCTTGTAGGCACATCAAGCCACAATAGTCATCATAAAGACCGTCTCTGTATCGTATTACAGAATGACAGGCTTTTAATATAAAGAACCAATTATCTCTGGACAGACTAGCACTTAAGCATTTAATATTTATTATATACTGTCTATAAAAAGGATATTTGCTATATATATGATCAGATTTGTAATGCTATATTTGCTTAAACACGATTGTGTGCAACTTAGTATCTTTGGAGTAATTCATGCCTGGGCCCTGAGCTTTGAGAACGGTCTAATAGACGAAGCGTTGGCTCTGCCGGTAGCCCAGTTTGTCCAGGTTGGGATTACAGGCAAACTGGATCATGGGAGGTGGACCACACATGAGGATCATGGAGTCATCACTGGGTGGAGGCAGGTGCTCCTCAATCATCTCAGCATTGATGAAGCCCTGACTGTACTCCCAATCTGCAGACACATAAATACAGGTCAATGCCAAAGAGAAGCCATAATGTGGGGTCAAAAAGAGGTGATTTTTTTTTTAAATATACATTTTTCATTTTACATCATCTGAAAGTTAAATAATTAAGCTGTCCATTAATGTTTGTTAGGATAGGACAGTATTTGGCCAAGATACAACTATTTGAACATATTACAAATCAAAAATTAGGTTTTGATATATTTACAGTAGGAAATATCCAAAATATCTTCATGGAATATTTACTTAATATCCTAATGATTTTTGGCATAAAAGAAAAATCGATAATTTTGACCAATACAATGTATTGTTGGCTATTGCTACAAATTTATCTGTGCTACTTATGACAGGTTTTGTGGTCCAGGGTCACATATAATGAATAAAAAGAAAAATGTAGTCAGTTGTGTCAATTCTTAGAAATGTACTTTGGTTTCCCTTTTTTGAAAAAGTTGTATCACAATGACATATTTGACTTGAACATATTTGGATATGAACTAAATGAAATATTCAGACATTCAGAAATTAAAAATACTCATCATAGAATATCTAGGGCCCTATGATTTCCACAATGAGGAAAATGTGGACGGAATCGTAAAATCATAATGTTACTATACAACATGGAATTTGCCAAAATTTGGATGAATAAATTAAAAGTAGGTCAGTACATTTAAATCAAAACACTATATGGACTAGTGTCTGTGAATACATAATCTCTAGAACTGCTCTTTTACCGTTTCTTGTGAGAAAAACTACCGTCATATCAAATATAAACAGACAAACATAAAGGTCTTTACATCAACCTGTCAAAATAAATATTCGGTTTAATTTGAAGAACCTGTGACAGAAATATAGTACTACTTACTAATACAATTATTAAAACATTATTTTAAGGGAATATCTACCATAAAAGATATTTACCAAAATGTAAATACAACAGTATTTCTGAGCAAAAAAAAAAAAGTTTTTAATTTAGAGATGCTTTTGATTTTTATAACATTTAATGAAACCATTTAAATGATAACTTACATTACGAAAACTAATGGAAAACACAATTTGGTAAAAATAAAACTAAATTTAAGAAAAAACAATTCATAGGGCCTTAAATGTAATTTGATTAGAGTCTAGAAAAATTAAAGTGGGGAAAAATTAAGAAAAAATAAAATGGACTTTATAGGGCCCTATATATCAAGTCATTTAAAAAAAATAATTTTATTTAGAAGTATGCAATAAATTGATCAAACATAACAGTAAAGACCTTTGATATTTTTTTCAGGACTGATTAATAAAAAATTATAGTTTCCAAAACAAAAAAAAATAAATAAATTAAGCAGCACAACAGTTTGCAACATTGATAATGTTTCATAAGTAGCAATGATTTCTGAAGGATCACGTGACACTGGACAAATAGCTGCTGAAAATTCAGCTTTGACTTTACAGAAATAAATATTTTAAGTATATTGAAGTATAATAAATGACTTGATTTAGGTTTACTGCCACATCAGCTTCACAGGCTATTTCATGGCAAACAAAGATTATATATTAGAAAAACAATATAAAACAAAGTGTACATAAAATTCTATAAAAGATTTACTTTTGAAAGAAATTGTAAAAGTTCTTCTGGGTCCAAAGTATAATAAAGTAAATTAAAATAGAAAACAGTAATTTTAAATTGTAATAATAATAATTCATGATATTGCTGTTTTTAACTGTGTTTTTGATCAAATAAATGCAGCAGCCTTGGTGAGCGCTTAAGAGACAGTCATAGAACTATAAAACTGACCCCAAACTTTAGTAAAGTAGTGTATACCAAGTTTTACCATCTGGTAGGTTAGGTAGGAAGTCATACCTGCAGGAGCTCTGTCCACTGTGAACCAGAGTTTGAAGCGATCCGGATGCCTCGCCTGAATCTCCTCCAATTCATCCCTCAGCAGAATGTCCTTCTCAGTCTGGAAGACAAATAAAAAGGTCAACAGATTCATTTTAGACTTGCTAAGCAGTTGAATCTGTCTGAGCATCATGTTTATTTAACACTTTGTTTATGAACAAACCATTTCATCATGAATAGTTTATCAGGGATAGTTGACACAAAAATAAAACTGTAATTAATAGGATCGTTCACCCAAAAATGTAGCTTCATAACAAACTATTGATTTCACTTAGACTATTTTAACAATGTCCTTAATACCTTTCTGGGCCTTGAACATGTAAGTTGCGTTGATGTCTATACAGGGTCAGAAAGCTCTTGGATTTCATCAAAAATATGTTAATTTGTGCTCTAAACATGAACAAAGGTCTATGGATTTTTGGATAAACTTTCCCTTTATTCATTTTGGAACAATCCCTCTTTTAATGGAACACCAACCTGGTTGGCAAACAGCAGGTTGCATGTCGTTGTGTCGCTTGCGTTTTTGACAATGTCACGAATCAGCTGCAACATTGGCGTAATGCCTAAAATGAAAGGAGAACAAATGATTTTAGTGATCATACTGCTTCATTATGACTACAAATAAGGAGAAAGACACTTTACCTGTTCCTCCAGCTATGAGACCCAACGTTGTTACAGTCTTAGTTTCAGCAGGGCTCTTCTTATCGGCCTGTATAGCGAATTGACCTGTTGGGTGGAGATGTAGATGTAAGGTGTAAGCCACTTTGTAAATTCATTAACCTCAAATATTGACAACAAATGCGCTGAGTCAGACCTTGGCCCTTGTACTCCAGCAAACCTCCTGGTCCTCTGAAATCAATCACATCTCCGATTCTCAAACTCTCCAAGTACTGGGACATCTTCCCCCCTTCGGGGAACTTTGGGTGCACATTCTTAAAATAAATCTGCAGAATGAAATATGTCAGCTCTAGACAACCATTCAAACCCCTGGAGCTTTTACAAGAAATACAAACAATCAGAACCTTCACAACGAGGTCAACGAATCCTTTGTCATCATCGCTGGACACTGGTGTGTAGGGACGCACAATCAAATTACCATCAATCCTGGCAGATAGATAAACATGCTTGCCTTGAGAGAGAGAGAGAGAGAGAAAGACAGACAGGAAGAAAGAGTACTTTACTATTAATAGTTAATACACCCTAGTCTGTCCATCAAGTTGTTGTTTACACGAGGTCTGAACATCCGTATCACATGATCCCATCACAAGTGAGACACACTATTGTTTACATCTGGTAACTTGCATCTTAATTGGGTTCGCTTTTGCGACTATATGGGTCATTCTTCATAATTAGTGCAAATGCTGTATTCAAATCTTAGATGATTACTAAGTTTCCTTTACTATTATTTATTAAAGCCCACAATGATATATAAAAAAAATATCAGTAAGCTTATATATATATATATATTTGAGGTAAATGTGTTCAAAAGTTTGACAAATCTGAGAAAAATATTTGGTGAAGTTTCGGTAGTGACATCTTTGTTTTTTTTGGGTGTTATCCCAAAAAAAAAATTGTCACTACTGAAACAGTCACAACCAACATATTTGGAGATGTGTTGATAGTGACATCTTTGTTTTTTTTGTTGGTGTATCCAATAAAATTCTCACTACCGTAACAGTCACAACCAAAAAACATTTGGTAGCGTTTCGTTTGTGACATCTTTGTTCTTTTGTTGGTTTATCTAATAAAATTGTCACTACCGTAACAGTCACAACTGAAAAACATTTGGTATTGTTTCGGTAGTTACACCTTTGTTTTTTTTGGAATTACCTCATATAATTGTCACCACTGAAACAGTCACAACCAAAATATTAAGTGACGTTTTGGTAGTGACATCTTTTTTTTTTTGGGGTGCAATCCCATAAAATTCACTGCACCATTACTAGAAATGTGTACCTTAGATATTATACAATTTGAGACGTTTCCAACTCTGACTTTGAACCAATTCTGTAGAATGGCCCATTTACTCAAGAAATATTATTTATATGTACAGTGCCTTGCGAAATTATTCATACCCCTTCATTTTTTTTTTTCACATTTTGTTATGTTGCTGCCTTATGTTAAACTACTTTAAATTACCCTTTTCCCTCCACAATCTACACTCCCTACTCCATAATGGCAAAGCAAAAAAATAGGTTTTTAATATTTGTGCAAATTTATTAAAAATAAAAAACTGAAAAGATCCTGTTGCATAAGTATTCATACCCTTTTCTGGGACACTCGAAATTTAGCTCAGGAGCATTCATATTGCTTCTAGATGTTACTACACTTCGAGTGGAGTTAAACTGTGGCAAATTCATTTGAATGAGTATGATTTAGAAAGGCACACACCTCTCAGAAAAGGTCTAACAGCTGAAAATGCATATCAGAGCAAAAATCAAGTCCTGAGGTCAAGATAACTGCCTGTAGATCTCAGTGACAGACTTGCGTTAAGGGTTCAGAAAAGAATCTGCTGCATTGAAGGTTCACAGAAGCATTATCCATAATGGAAGACGATTGGAACAACTAGGAGAGGTGAAAAGGTGAGGCAAAGAATGGCAGACAATTGCCAAATGCACATGTGCAAAGCTTGTCACATCATACCCAAAAAGACTTGAGGCTGTAAAGGTGCTTCAACTATGTACTGAGTTAAGGGTATGAATACTTATGCAATGTACTTATTTCAGTGATTTATTTTTAATAAATTTGTAAAATTTGCAAATCTGGTTTTTGCTTTGTCATTATTATGGTGTATGGAGTGTAAATTGATGTGGGGAAAAACTAATTTATAGCAGTTTAACATAAAGATTAAGATATTTTTGATGACATCCAAGAGCTCTCTGACCCTCTATAGACAGCAACACAACTAAAATGTTCCCAGGTTTAGAAACGTGGTAAGGAAGCTACCAGAATTTTTTTTGTGCGTAAAGAAAACAAAGATGATTTTCTTTACCAACTTATCTTGTCTCATCCTAATTTGTGTTCCAAAGATGAATGGTCTTAAGGTTTTAAAATGACATGAGGGTGGAGTAATTAATGACAGAATTTGCATTTGTTTGTTTTATTGCAAAGGTTGATTGAAAAGCAAGCAGGCGGTCCTTAACATTTGTTTGCATTTCTTAGTTGGCTCACACAATGTTTTGGACCACCAGAATTTAGTGCTGTCAAATATGTCTAAATGTCTGTGAATACTCTCCAGCAAATGCATTTAAACAAGCTGCTTTTCAAATCCTAAACTCATTTATCATTTAGCACACAGTTCCTATCCAATGCAGTCTACTCGACAGGACAGGTGTGGGATTTCAGCACGCTTCAGACCAAACCCTACAATCTTTGTGCAAGCAGCAGGGAAACAACTGACCAAGCAGCCAGTCCTCAAAGACTACCTACCCACTGGTAATCCCAAAATGTGCTCTGGGCTGGGCAGGGCGAACCGAAACCTGCGGGTATCATGGCTTATGACCTGTAGGAAAAGAAAGAAAGAGTCTTAATTTGGACACAGCATCTTGTCAGTAGCACATATATAAATTCTAGCACATACCTCTTTGTCTACTAGTCTCAATTTGTATTTTTCAGAGGAATCAATCAGGGTAATCTGTGGCTTCCTTTTCCTGTTCAAGTAATAATACCCCAGCAGACCCGCTGTTGAGACCAGCACCACTCCAACAGTCACTGCAACTGTAGTGGACTTAAATACACATTACTGCAGAGTTTAAAATCCACCTTAAAAACATTTAACAGAAAATGAAGAATTTTAAATAAACGCTAAACATACATTCATTGATTTGCTATATACACAACTAAAATGTGACTCAAAAAATAACAAACGGTCTCCACTAATTTAAATGCCTGAGTGAATCATCTGTAACGTTACTTCCTAGAATAAACTCTGACGTTTTTGCTTTGGTGTCCTGTTTCAACAAGAACTGTCTGCTGATTTCGTTTTATGTAACAGAAACTGTCATTTAAATACAAATGACTGCAAATGATATCTTTAAGTTAGTGCCACTGCCAGGACTAACGTTAGTCAATATGCTGTGCTGATAACCTGATAACCAGCAATGTCTTGTTAAACAAACTTGGTGGCATGCCAAAGCAGTATTTCCTTTCAACAATAGCTAATTGCTAAAATTAAACTTTACTGTTTAATTACTAAAGCTTTATGACTTACCATCGCGTAACTCATGACGGCTGATCTACTTCCACACGGAGATTCAGTCAGACCGAACCTTCAGGCTAAATAGTCGTCGACACACCCATGAACATGCAGACTGAGAGCTTTGTCTTGGAGGCAAACAACGCTGCGCAGTTATTGCGCATACCAAACGATTCGAACAACGCGTTCCGTTCTGCGTAATCCCATCCACATTACAACACTATCGAATGTATACTTCCGCCGTCTGTCTCAGTGAACAGCGGAAACCCATAAAACTAGATAAAATAAAAGTTCTGAAAATGTACACGACCAGTCAAAAGTTTTTGAACAATAAATGTTTTTAAAATTAGTGTCTTCTGCTCACCAAGCCTGCATTTATTTGATCCAAAGTACAGCAAAAACAGTACACTTTTGTAATATTTTTACTATTCAAAATAACTCATTTATATTTGAATTTATTTTAACATGTAATGTTAATTTATTCCTGTGATTTTAAAGCTGAATTTTTAGCATCATTACTCCAGTCACACGATTCTTCAGAAATCATTCTAATATTCTGATTTGCTGCTCAAAAAACATTTATTATTATAATGTTGAAAACAGCTGAGTAATTTTTTTCTGGTTTCTTTGACTAATAGAAAGTTCAGAAGAACAGCATGTATTTGAAATAAAAATCGTTTGTAACATTATGAATGTCTTTATAATAACTTTTGATCAACTTAAAGCATTCTTGCTAAATTAAAGTATTAATTTCTATCATTTATTTCCAAAAATAAATAAATAAAATGATCCTGACTCTAAGCTTTTGAATGGTATAGTGTATGTTACAAAAGCTTTTTATTTCAGCATTTTATAAATGCTGATCTTTAGATCTTTCTATTCATCAAACAATTCTGAAAATTGCTTAACTGTTTTAAGTATTGATAATAATAACAAAAATGTTTCTTAAACAGTAAATCAGCATATTATAATGATTTCTGAAGGATCATGTAACACTGAAGACTGGAGTAGAATTTAGCTTTGAAATCACAGGAATAAATCACATCTTCAAATATATTCAAGTAAAAAGCAGTTATTTTAAATAGTAAAAATATTTCAAAATGTTATTGTTTTTGCTCTACTTTAAATCAAATCATTGCAGACTTGGTGAGCAGAAGAGACTTCTTTTAAAAAAAAAACTGTAAAATCTTACTGTTCAAAAACTTTTGACTGGTAGTGTGTGTGTACACACACACACATATATATATATATATATATATATATAATATATAATATATATGGAATAAAAGTGCCTTAATTTATTTTTCCAAAAAATCAAACATTTTATTTAAAATTAAATGTTTTACATTAGAGCGCAAATAATAAATGTCTTCTGATTTCTTTTTATTTGGAAATGTATTTTTTATTCATAAAAATGCAATACAATTTAAAATGTAAAAACGTGAGTCATTAAATGCCCAGAAGATATTTTATTCAAATCTAATTTAGCAAATTCAAAAAAGTAGAAACAATTTCCTGAATAATTAATACAGATTGTATATCAATGCTGAAAGCACCACCATTTTAACATAGCAACGTGCTTTTAAAAGTAGATCATTACATACATTGGTTTCCCTTATATTTTCCCTTATATTCATTTATGCTCAACCTATTATCTTTTTTACGTAATTGCGGACATTGAAGTGAAGCTGACTTGAGGTGGCTGAGAAAATCTCCATTGCCAGAGCCTTTGTGTCTTCTGTTCCATTCCAAAGGGCTCGATACACCGGTAATGTGTACTTCTGTTTCCCCTGAATGCAAAACGTGAAAAACATGTCTCTTAAAACACATTCAGCCAATCAAATTATTAGTCCAAAGTCCTAAAATGTACAGATTCTGACCTGGCTTGTGAGGAAATCGCGAATATGTTGGAATCCTGGTTGGTGCTGGTTCTTTGCAACAATCTGGGCCCATCGCAATTTCAGCTCGGCATTGTTGGACTCAATAATATGCGAGTAACACTCCTCCAGCTTCTTCATGTGACCTGTTAATATGGGAATATTATATGCGGAAATTCATTTTACAGTCTACAAAAATAAACCATAAACACAAGGACATATTAGCACCATCTGGAAGCGGAGACTTCTCAATGATCTTCTCCAAGAAGTAGACAGTCTGGTAGGTCTTCCATGGCTTTATATCAGTTTTGCAGATCGAATCCAAGTCAAGTTTATGAGTGACCCACATCTCAGCTAACAGCTCTGCTGGTTTCATTAGCTCCTGACCAGCAGTGAGGTCAGGCACATATGGAGGCCAACCAGGAACATTGAGCCAGCTGTCAAAATCCAGACCTAACAAAGCAACAGAGAAGAAACAAAAGCTGATGACAATAGTTGGTCTGACCAAACTATGAATTTAGACTCTTTTTGTGATCTTGTTTTCGCACCCTCAGTTTTGTGGGCCGCCTTCTCTTTCAGGTCAGGGAAATAGTCCAGGTAGAAGTCCAACGCATCTTCTGCCAACACACTTTTGAACTTGAACTTGTCCACATAAGCCTTAAAGAGACAATTGAATTGCTGTTTTAACATACTTGCTTACATATTTTCATTCATAAATCTGACCCTGGACCATAAAATCAGTAGCAAAGGTATATTTGTAGCAATAGATTGTTTGGGTCTAAAACAAGTATTGATTTTTCTTTTACACTCTTAAAAATAAAGGTGCTTTCAAAGGTTCTTCACAGCGATGCCATAGAAAAAACATTTTTGATTCCACAAAGAACCATTCAGTCAAAGGATCTTTAAAGGAACACTCCACTTTTTTTGGAAATAGGCCACTATTTTGAAATCCATTCAGCCGTTCTCCTGTTCTGGCGATATCACTTTTAGCATAGCTTAGCATAGATCATTGAATCCTATTAGACCAATAGCATCGCGTTCAAAAATGACCAACGAGTTTCCATATTTGTTGTATTTAAAACTTGACTCTTCTGTAGTTATATCGTGTACTAAGACCGGCGGAAATGCAAAGCTGCGAGTTTCTAGGCTGATAAGATTAGGAACTACACTTCTATTCCGGCGTAATAGTCAAGGAAGTTTGCTGCTGTAATATGGCCGAAGCAGGCGGAGTATTATCAGAAATGAGTTCCCAGCTAGTTTAGCATTTGCACGTGCTGCGTGGTATTACTGCTCCTGCTTCAGCCTTATTACGGCAGCAAACTTCCTTGACTATTACGCCGGAATGGGAGTGTAGTTCATAATCTTATCAGCCTAGAAAATTGAAGCTTTGCTTATTTAGTAAATGTCCTACAGTAAATAATTTAAAACCTAATTTTTTATTAATAATATATATTGCTAAGAATTTTATTTGGACAACTTTAATAATTTTCTCAATATTTAGATCTGTAGTTGTATGTATCTCAGCCAAATATTGCCCCAACAAAACATATCAATGGAAAGCTTGAAATCTCAATAAAAAAAATAAATAAAAAAATCAGCAAAGATCCATTAAATAAAAATCCTTTTAATACTTAATTTCAAAGAAATGCTGTTATTTAGGACTTTGCCTAAATCAAAGAATCTAGAAAAAATGTATCATGATTTCCACAAAAATGTTAAGTGGCACAACTGTTTCTTTGAAATTTGACTAAAGAAATGTGACTAGTTTATTGTGACTAAAACATTTTTGTTAATTGAAACAAGGCTGAAATAAAAGTTGAAGTACTAAAATTACTAATTGGAAATAAATAAAAACTAAAACTGAACTTGAAAAATATTTTATTGAACTGGATCAGTGACAAATCTGCCTCGCACTGTACTCTCCAAAATGGCATTAGGGTGATGTAGAGGAGAAGAATTGTTAAATAAAGTTGTTATTTTAGTTTTCTTTGCGCACAGAAAGTATTCTTGTAGTTTCATAAAGTTAAGATTAAACCACTGATGTCACAAAGACTATTTTGTCGATGTTCTTGGTACCTTTCTTGATCTTGCTGTCTATACAGGGTCAGAGAGCTCTCGGATTTCATTAAAAAAATCATATTTTTGTTTCGAAGCTGAACGAAGGTCTTACAGGTTTGAAACGACATGAAGATCATTAATGAATTTTCATTTTTGGGGGAAATATCCCTTTAAGAGTATTTAAAAAAAAATATAATGTGACACTGTCACATAGGACACATGTTTTAACCTGCTCGATATATTATGATTTTATGTATTTTTGAGTTTTAATAGGTTTTCATTTTGTCTTAGCCATTTTATTCCTCTTAAACATTTTTATGTGTGTATGTCTTTAAATGAGTCTGGGTCTGCCTGTCATGTGATCAGGAACTAAACGGTATAAAGGAGGCAGCATGGCAAACAATCTGGGTCATTGACCACAATTGTTGGATTGAGGAGTTTCTTTTTAGGGACTTGCCATTCCAGCATCACTTTTATTGGATTACACTTCTATGGACTGTATATACACTGGTGGACACTTTTACTTGGAACTTTCAACACGCTGGATTTCTTAAGGACTGTTTTATGATATGGAACCAAAGGACTCTGTGCTTTTAACAGCCTAAGTTATTCTGGTTTTATTGTGTTGTTTTAGTTCCTTGTGCTTTCTTTAAATACACTTATTTATTCAGTTTACTTTTTGTCGTTGTCTCATCTTTTTAAAACACTTATTTTATCTCACACAGCATAATCTGACCCCTTTTAAATCACTGTAACATCTACCGATAAGGCTGAACAGTTTTTAAACTTATTGTTTAAGTAACCTTAAGAAATCCGTCAAAGCGAGACTGATCTCCTGCGAGGTGGGCCAGGTAGGAAACAAAGCAGAAGCCTTTCTCATAGGGCGTTTCATTATAGGTATCATCAGGATCAACACCTGCAATAAAAAGACACAGATGCGGTTACTACCAATTCTTTACAAACCAAGTTATGTGAGACTGCCATCTTTACCATGGTTTTTAGTTCTACCTGGTTCAATCTTAACCCGTAGTTTATTGAGAGGATGGTCCTCTCCAGTGTTGTCCATGTGCTGACGTAGAAGAGCTTTACCAGTCGCTGCCTCCAGACACGTATAAGCCTCTCCTGAGAATGAAATGGCAGTTTTTAATGAATTCTTTATCGGTGAAATACTCAAATAATCCAATAATGTATACATGCCATAAAGCTCCCTGCAAACTCTGCGCTGAGCATACATGGTGAAGCCCTCGTTCAGCCAGAAATCACCCCAGCTGGCATTGGTGACGAGGTTTCCAAACCAGCTGTGGCAGATCTCGTGTACAATGACGTCGGCGAGAGATCGGTCGCCGGCCAGCAGACAGGGTGTGACAAAAGTCAGGCACGGGTTCTCCATCCCACCGAAAGGGAAGGATGGAGGCATAAACAGCACATCATATCTAAACAAAAACAACAAATACCATTTAGTTTACTGAACAAAAGTGATTATCGGGTTGTTTAAAGTCCCATCAGAATTATGAAGCTATACAGAAAAGCATATCCCACCTTCCCCAAACGTAGGGTCCAAACAGTTTCTCTCCCACAGACAGGAACTCTTCGATCACATTATCATACTCCTCCTTGGCTGCCTGCAGTAAACAAGGCTCGGTCCAGACACGTGTCCTGAAAATGCAGTTAAAAGTGTTTATAATAAAAATAATAATTCTTATAATAAGGCTCACATGTAATGTTAGTTAAGTATTTCTGCACCAAAACCAAATATAATTTAGTTTATTAAAGGGACAGTTCACCCAAAATGAAAAATTCTGTCATTAATTACTCATTCCAAGCCTGTAAGTCCTTCATTCATCTTTTGGAAACTTTAGATTTAGATATTAAATTAAGATTTTGATGAAATCCGAGAGCTTTCAGATCATAGGGCTGTCGCGATAACCGCAATACCGCGCTATTGACGTGCATAACCGCAGAGGAATGCAACAACCGCGATATTTGCCTGTTTTCTTTTTTCCTAAGGATGTGCCCTTCTCACTTAATGCCTGTGTGCTGAATATTAAATTAGTAATAAGTTAGTAATGATAACATAATGTGTTTATTATGAGGCTCGATCAGTAGATATGCACTTAACATGCCTAAACAGACAGCGAATGAGAGATAGATCGACTGAGCTTGTGCTATTACCTGCATCTGTCAGGTATGTATGTGAAACTAGCTTGTCATGTCCAAGGAAAGTGAAATCTCTGTCTTAACATCGACGCTCTGCTGGTCAGCTGAGCCTTTAAAAGTGGCGATTAAAGTTAAAATGATTTCAACATCGTGTTTCATTACGTCTCTCTTTGAATGAATAAGCGTTTTTGAACGTGTAGTTGAATGAACGGTTTAAAGACTTACTCAAAGATAGTCTCTTGCCTCCATCTTGTGGCGTAAAAATGAAACTGCACTGACTGACAGCTCGCCTAAAACACGCAGGTGAAATCCTGACAGAAAGTCTCTTGTCCAGTCAGACTCGAGGATGCGCGCTAACTGTTATATATACGAAGATTTCAGATGCAAAGCCTCTAAGTATGTCTGACATGTTTCTTCAAAATTTGCATTTCTTTCTGGCTAGGTTTCTATGTAAGTACTGTTTACTTCACTTCATATATCAACGCGATTTGGTTTCGGTTTATTGATTTCTGAATATGACCTTACATTGTAACAGCCGACACACAATTATATATATATATATATATATATATATATATATATATATATATATATATAAATGGCGGTAATACCGCATACCGCGCTACCGAGCCACTCAAAATTACCGCAAGGGAAATTCCTTAACCGCGACAGCCCTATTTCAGAACCCTACATAAACAGCAATCAATGCGACTGACACATTCAAGACCCAGAAAGGTAGTAAGTACGTCATTAAAATAGTCCATGTGACATCAGTGGTTCAAATGTAATATTATGAAGCTACGAGAATACTTTTTTTGTGCAAAGAAAACAAAAATAACAACTTTATTCAACAATTTCTGGGCTTTGAATGTGTCAGAAAGCTCTCAGATTTGTGTTCCGAAGATGAACGAAGGTCTTATGGGTTCGGAACAACATGAGGGTGAAAAAATAACTATAATAATAATGAATTTTCATTTTTGGCTGAACTATCCCTTTAATGAACATTTTCAACCACTGCAGCTTAGCTTGGTCTGTTTTAGCCTGGGAAGAAATTCTGACTAAAGTTATGTTTTGATAGCACACTGAACTCTTTTTTTTTTTTTTTTTCCCTTCCAGAAGAGCAATGAAGACTTTACCCCTTGTGAATACGACTTCTTTATTTTTAAAGATTCTGAATGTTTTTACCTGGGTCCCACCTCAGCAGACTGCAGGTCTCCTACTGCCAGAGCTACCAGGTAAGCGGGAATGGGATGCTCCATAGTGAACAGAAAGGCGTTATCTGCTTTCCTCTGCTCCCATTTACTAGCGCTCATAACTGCTGTGAAGCCATCAGGGACCTGATAATAAGAGCAAGGAGCATCAAAGAAAGAAGCTACTGTGTTTACGAGACAGTTCAAAGTGCAATGATAAGAAATAAACTTAAAAAACCCCCAGATCTGATCTTTTTTTATGCTAAATCAAAAAAAAAGGACTGGTTAATAACATTTTACAGATTGATTGACTGATGTACTATTACTATTTATTTATACAATGCAATTTTTATATGGGCCATTCTCATTTTTATTGTAATGAGTTAAAATGGCTTGTAGTTTTAAGCTGCTTTAACTTAAAACTTAAGGCAGCTATTGAACATAGGTTTATAAGTTAAATCTGGTGAAAACTTTTTACAGTGTAATCAACCCTAATTTTGAAATCAGTATGATCAACTTTTTGCCTTTTACAAAAGAAAATTAGACCCAAAATACGACAAATCTCATAAATCACACTTGAAATATTGTTAACAATGTAACTGTTATTGGTGTACTTCTTTTTAAAAAAAAATATATTTTTGCAATGTATATATATATATATATATATATATATATATATATATATATTAAGATTTTGCTTATATATATATATATATATGTCAATATAACCCTTTTTTAAATTTTTTAAAATATACAATACCATGTTTTGGTAGTGACAAATTTAGGGAGAGGACAAATATTCCAAAACTTTCTGAAAATGCAGTATGAGAATTACCTGCAGTTACTAGAAATGTGTACCTTGGATATTTATAATTTTCATACATGCAACATTTGTGGGGAATTTTTTTTTAACCAATTCTGTAGAATGGCCCATATATACTGTTCAAGAGTTTAGGATTTGTAAGATGGTTTTAATGTTTTAGAAAGAAGGTTCTTATTCTCACCAAGGCAGAAGTTATTTAGTCAAAAATATAGTACATTTGTGAGAGTAATGTCACAAATTATTAAAACAATTTAAAATAGCTTGTTTTCTATCTAAAAATATTTTAAAATGTATTTATTTCTGTGATGGAAATAGTCATTACTACAGTCTTCGGTGTTACACGATCCTTCAGAAATCATTCTAATATGAAATAATTAAAATAATTATTTATTTCTGTTTATATTAGTTTAAATACATTGTTTGAAATAGAAACCTTTGTAACATTGCCACTTGTGATCATTTAAATGTGTCCATGCAAAATAAAAGTATTTATTGATTTTGACCCCAAAATATGGATTATACAACTATTATTTTGTCATAATGAGAAAAATATTAATCAAATCCTTTAAAAAAAAAAGAATCTTAAGATCCTCCTAATTAAATTCATTAACTAATTTAACTAATTAACAATCATGTTTAAATGGAAAAACGTCAGATTGTCAAAAGAATCATACACCCATATCCTCTTCATATCTGTAAATTCGACTGGCCCAATGGCCTCACCTGAACTGTTGCTGAGTAGGTGCTCTTGACTGCTGGAGTATCAAAGCAAGGGAAGAAGGAGCGATTGAGAACAGCCTGGCCTTGAGTAAAAACATAAGGCTTGAGCTTTCCCGCAGTCTGCTCAGGTTCCAGCCAACACACCTAAAAGAAGATACATGCGTTCGGTGAGACATTACCTGCACTACAGCCGAGTAAGTGCTCTTTGTCATAGGCGTATGGAAGCCGGGAAACAGGCTGCGGTTCAGTACTGGAAACCCAGATGTGTACAAGAATGGCAGGTTCTTCTCAGCCGTCTGCACTGGGTCCAGCCATGACATCTACAGAGAAGTGATGCATGCTTGCTTGTACAATAAAGTAACCATTTTGGCAGTATTAGTGCTCATCTGTAGACCAAATTGACTAAAGGCTGCTTGAAGAACAGGTTAGAAAAAGAAACCAAAGTGTTCTTCCTCACAGGTCTCATGACACAGCTTCAGTTTTGATGAATACTCAGGCTGTTGTGAACTGTCAAAATAGAAATTTTCTATAAACAACAAATATTAAAAAAACAGTTTGCATGCTTACCCCTGGTCCATCAGTAGCTGTGTATTTAATTGCAATCTTAAATTTGTCATCTGAGTTGAAAGGCGTTGGAAACTTCAAGACCAGTGTTGTCCCATAATTGGTGAAGTCCTGAATCAGAAATTCTGTTGCGGTCCAGTCACCTCCATTATGACTGAACGTGATCTCATGCACAGATAGTGTTGGATGAATATCCAATTGTAACTCACTCTGACCATCCTGTATGCACTGCAGCTGTATGGTTTCGGTACCTGATATGGTTTTCTTCTCAAAGTTTACTTTAAGATCGAGATCAAAATGTTCTATGTTAAACTGGCGGAAGCTAGAGGAGGTAGCGACGTCGTCAGCTTTGTCTGAATACAGCGTGCATGTTGTATCCATCGTAGTATTGACTAAAATCTACAACAACAAAAGTTGACGGGTTTCAGCTAACTTTACACCGGTAAACAGCGGTCAGTCTGGTCCTGCACTCACGAATGACAAGTGAACTGTGGTAAAACAATCACAGCGCTGAAAGACCAATCGTTATAGCATGTGGATGGGATTTAGGCTTGTACTTCTCTGCGTTAGTACAGCGCAATGTTGTTTGGTGAAGACTTGTCAGGTGACCAATAAGATGAATCACAAACATAAAACCACTCGTTTGCGGCGTCGTTTCATCTATACTGAAATACTAGTTAACAATTATCATGTTATTCATATGAAAGAAATAGACGTCTTTGCCAAGAAGGTGCGTCAGGTCCCAGCCACATTCAAATCTCAAGACGTTTTTGTCTTATTGTAAACAATGTATAGTATTTAGTATATAGTATTGGTATCTCACATTCGAATTATACCCCTTACCACCAATTTTTAGAAAATATGAAAGAAGCGTTACATTCATAATTTAGTAAACAGTGATAATACAGTAATCGCTGTGATAGGCTTATACAGATTAGCGATGAGAAAAGTAACAGTTGTCACGTGACAATGTTGAGGCACTACTTCCGTAGTTGTCTGAATTCAATTTTTCTCGATTTTGTTTTAATGGATTTCGACGTTTTTTGCATTATTTAAGAGCACACTATAGGCAAAGCAAATCTAATATAATGGTTACTCTTTTTAACTGCACGTTTTGCAGTGTTATGTTTTCCCTTATTTTACACTGATCAGCATTTATCATCTGGAAATTTCTATTTGTAGTTTTTAGAGCAAACATTTACTGTACTGTATATGGGCCATTTTACAGAATTGGTGCAAACTGCTGTCCCACAACCAAAAAACACATTTAAAAAGCATTTAAGTATTCAAATCTTAGATGTTTACTATCATATACGGAAACTACAATAATGTTTAAAAGATTAGTAAGCTAATATATATAAAATCATCATTTATTGGGTACTTTCAATTGGGAGGTGGTTGTCCTGAATTTATAAGCTCTAAATTTCAACTTTCAAAAATTATATTTGAGGTAAATGCGTTCAAAAGTCTGAAAAATCTGTGAAACTTTAAGGAACGTCACTACCGAACACTTTTTTTTTGCAATTAAGCACACTTTTTTGGGTGTTATTCCATATCTTTTAGTTTTTATATGTGTACAACTGTTCAGAACTGTGCTAGCTAACCATGTGCTGATAAGCATCTTTGAGCTAGGTTCAAAAGTATCTAAAATTGTCACTACTGAAACATTTGATGAAGTTTCGGTAGTGAAACATTATTTTTTTGAGGTGTTATTCAATAAAATTGTCACAACAGGAACAGTCACGACTAAAACATGTTGTCATTGTTTAGGTAGTGACAAAATGGAACACACAATCCTTAATTTAGGGAAAAATAAACAACATTTTATTACAGTTTTATTTCAATTTTTAGTATTTTAGTATGTTTTAGTATGCAAGTTAAAATGATGTGATGTGGTCGCAATCAAAGCATTACTGTCACTACTAAAAATGTGCGGTCACGGCCAAAACATGGCATGTTTTGTCAAAAATGAAGATGTTATGATAGTTTTTGGTTCAATGTATATTCAAACTAATGAATCCTTAACTTTAAAATCAGTATGACTTACTTTTTTGCAAAAATAGATTAAAAATAAAACAAATTTCAGAAATCACACTTGTGTATGTGTTATTGATTTACCTCTGAAAAATGTTAATAAAATAGCTAAATATATTTACAATGTAGATGTAAGCTAAATCTTAGGTCAATATAAATGATATATTACTGTGTTTCAGTAGTGACAAATTTGGGGGGAGGACAAATATTCCAAAACTTTCTGAAAATACAATATAAGAATTAACTGCACAATTTGCATACATATAATATTTTTGGAAAATAAAAATAAAAAGACTAGCCCAATTCTGTAGAATGGCCCATATACAAAAGTCACTGTAATAACTAATCAGAATGAACATTGATTACATCACATATGAACAAACATAAACTTTATTCACATAATTTTTTTTTTCATCTTAGTATTAACACACACTAACCAAACAACATAACATTTAGTAACAAATTAGATTTTATTTCATCATATTAAAAAAAAATCAATAAGTATGTTAATCTATAATAGACCTATAAAACATTTTTAAAAATTGTCTTTCACAGTAAAACCCTCATATATCTTGAGACCAGGCATTTCATAAAAAGTAATGACTTGTTTTGACACATCCCTAGATATTTTATTCGATGTTAAGAAAGCCTATACTTTAATCCATCAGCTCAATAAATTATTGAATAAATAGGACTGTTGTCAGAAGGATGTCACACCTGGCTGGCAACCTCAGAGTCATCCTCATACAACCGGACTGGAGTCCTCAGAACGACCCGTTTCTGGGATACCTAGAGAAGCAAAGCAAAAAGAAACGAGGTCAGTCCATAGGAAAATCTGTTTGCATTGGTTTAACATTCTAGTAACCCTTAACTGCGTGTCGACTCAAGGGTGACTGCACAATCAGCAGCTCTGTGGTGTTGTCTGAAGGTGGGTCATAAATCTGCTCTGGGTTTCACAACAGCTGAGTCTTAAATCTGGAGCTCGCATAGTATTCGTACAACCAGAAAGACCATTATGGAATATTTTAGATTGTATGTGCAAAATCTTTGTCTAATTTTATCCCAATAGATTCACCAGACAAGTATCTTTCATTACGCTAAATGTTTCTCAGATAATAAGAGAATTAAGTAGTACTCCTCAAAACAAGCCCAGCTGCCTCTGCATTTGAAACACATGACTCTGTAAATCATTGCATGATATGATATAGGAATGAAGCAAATAGGAATACGTCTCAAGAAGTGCTAAAATAATTAATCTAAATATCTTCAATGGGGACCATCCGAGACCAAGTGACTTAACTAAACAACCAAATCAAATCTGAAAGTTTGTGGTTTTAAATTCCTGTGGTTTCTGTAAAATTTCGAAATGAGTGAATATGTGTCATTGCACAACCCAAGTTCCTCATTTTTCTCGTATCCCTAAGGCATTGGTATTCCAAGTTAAATTTATTCAGCAGGGAATTTTCAATCATTTATTACGTGACTTGTTGGTACATGTGTGCTGCATTCTCTAGGTGTCTGATTGCACATTTGTGACTGTAGTGTAAATTACCCGACTCCCACCCAAATAACACTGGCACCCTCATTCTTGTTTGAGAAACAGTTTGTGTTTGGGATTGATTTAAATCAGTAGTTCTCAAATGATGTGTCGCAACTCAGAAATATGTTCTGATAGGGTCATCAGATTCTGGAGGAAAAAAACAATCAAGTCTGAATATGTCCATTTCCATACTATAAGTAAGGAATAATTGATGACAGGCCGTTGAATTCTTAGAAAACAATGCACACCTGAGGTGGTGATGTGGCCACGACGCGAAGCGGAGTTACCAAACCTCAAAACGTCGGTCGGATGACATATTTCAAGTTATTCGTCCGGTTTTTGTCCTTACAACTCTATTATGAGTAGGACTAACTCCTTACTCAGCTCATCCAACGCCTCCATTGCTAATTCCAAAACGTCATTTTAGACCTAGTAATTACGCTTGAGCCATTGATAGCAGACTAATGCAGTTAATAATGAAGTTTAGACAGACAGGCAGACAGACAGAAAGAGACAAAGCTTAAGCTTGTGAATTATCTCTGTCTGTGCGTCACTCAAAAGTGTTCGGCAGCAATGTTTCTACTAATAGTGAAATTTTAAGTTTATTTTCTTCAGGAACAGCGACGTTGTTACCTTACTTGTGAGAAATGTCATGTAGTTTTTAAGTTGCTACCAGGGTTGCCAGGTTTTCACAACAAAACCCACCTAATTGCTACTCAAAACTAGCCCAAAAGTAGCCCAATCGCCTTTTGAGGGGGTACCCCCGGTAAAAATTGCGTTCCATGGGGTAAAATGCACGATTTGTGGTGGGGTTCCTCTGGTAAAATTTGCATTCCAAGGGGGTTAATATTACTATTATTGGGGTCGCTTCAACCCGCGGACATGAAAAACAACCCGCGGCAACAGTATAAAAGTAGCCCAATTCCGCGGTAAAACCACGGACTTGGCAACACTGGTTGTTACTCGTCAGTGCAGCGCTAACAACATTAGCGCATATGCTAACGTGTGAGTGTCTGTAAGGGAGAGAGAGTGGGAGAAATAGAGTATGTGCTTTCCGTACATAATACAACATAATTTTGTGGCAAAAACATGGAAATAATCCGTTGTTTTTATCCTATTGCTTACTGTAGTTATTTGTTTGGCCAGTGTCATTGTGGGTTTTGGTTATTTTGCTGTTTTGGGCTGTAAGGACCTTTGAAATAACTGAAATCATGTGGCGAAGTGATATAGACATGTAATGCGGTCCAGAGCTGCCTGGAACTATGTTCGCCGTGCGTTTTCCTGAAAAAAAAAGCACACCTTAGAACATTCGTCAGCCAATCAGCCAAGCATTTAAGGCCCTGTAGTATAAAATCAGTATTCTGAAGAGCTTTACAAGTACTCCAGTTTGTAATGGATTAAAGCGAACAGCATTAGGTCTTTGGTAATTATCCTTCTGACATCTTAACAAAGGACTTTAGTTTGATGAGTGACACCACAGCATATGCTCAGGTTTACTGGTGTATTCTCATCACCTTATGTACGATTAAATTCAACACCAAGCAATGTAAAAAAAGGAGTTAACAAAGACACCTCTCGGTTTCAGCTAGGAACATGCCAGCTATGAAAATGTTGCTTGAGGAGATACTAAAGTTGGAGTAGAGGTGCATTGGCTAAACAACTTATCTGGCTTTCTCTAGAGAAATAAAGGAGCTAATGGGCCGGGCCGCTATCACGGTTTCCTTCCGTCCAATCAAGCTTTTGTCCCTGAGGAATGGAATGCTCACCTACATATCAAGTTCACACAGTGAGCTTGAATGGAAATGAACAGCAGAACAACCTTGACTACATGTTTTCCCACTGGATTGTTGTGTTAATGGGAAAGTTCATGACCGTGAAGAATGGGGATAGCTTTGAGTGGAATGAAAACCTTTGTGTGACAATCCAAATAAACTCAAAGTAAGCAAATGATCCATCTGATGAAGTATTTGTTGCATTTGGAGCAGAGTATGTGAGTGGAATGAAGTGTGTAATCACACACATCTTCACAATTGTAATTGAACCCAGTTTCCAATCTACTGTAAAGTTCGTTTAAGTCTTTTAGTTGTTTGTGGTTATTAGATCAATTTTACAAGATTTTACATAGATTTCACTCACAAACAGCAATTTCTATGATTTTTGTTTTTGAGCGGAGCATAATTAAAACACATTTTCACTATAGAAATGCCCATGCCGTCTTTAAAGGATCAGTTCACTCCTGAAATTTCCTGATGAAAACATCTGGATTTTTTCTCCATATAGTGGACTTCAATGGTAGCCAATGGGTTGAAGGTCCAAACTGCAGTTTCAATGTGGCTTCAAAGGGCTCTACATGATCCCAGTCGTGGAATAATAAATAAAATTGGCAAAAATTCCATTTAGTTTTAGTCAATTTTAGTCGACTAAATATCATACGATTTTAGTCGAGTAAATCTACAGTAGATTTAGTCAGCTAAAATCGAATTGGTTTATTTACAGTGTAATGCATTTATTAAGCATTTCTCTCAAATTTCCAAACTCATTATATTGGGTTGATTTTAAGGTTTTATCATGATAGACACCGATTTAACTGCTGTCTTTGCATGACTTTGTATTAAAATTAAATGAAACTACTTCTCATAAAGATACAAGAACATGGTCTTCTTTTCAATGAAACACCAATAGTTATATAGGCTAATTATGCATTCTTTATAACAGCTTGTTTGCCACATTCTTCATTCTTTGAAGGAGACATTTATTTATATAAATAGATTTAGATTATTAAGGCTACTAAAGTGATTCACTCAAGAGCTGTGAGAGATTTTCTGTCTTTCGTTTGTTGCTTGATTAACATCAATGCCACAGACAATAGCAACTCAATTAGGCAGCTGTCCCTTTAAAACCGAACACACGAATGCAATGTACTGATACATGCTTGATATTCTCCCAACTGTTTACATTCACCTAAAACATAACCGAGTGTGTTTACATGAATACTCATCAAAACTAACAATTCGACATCATTTTGTGAGTATTTCTCTATTCATGAGACGTGAAAGAGTACTCGTGCTCTGTTATCTTTAGTTATCTTTTGCGTCGTCAAATATATCCATGTCTGCTCTTCTCTTACTCCCAGATATTGACATTTTTGAACATTTAATGAGATGTGCAGCAAATGTATGCTAGCTTATGTCCCACCGAATAGATCAGTAGGTTATGATAAAGTTCAAATGTACTCATCTTACCATCCAATGTGATTACATAATATGTAAAGTTGTAGACACACATCGCAGAGCTAGTGCAAGACGAGCATTTGTGGTTAAAAAGTATACACATTTTTATTTTTTTTAATAAAATGACCAATCGTTTTGTTAGACAAGACGGCTGGGATCGTGTAGAGCCCATTGAAGCTGCACTGAAACTGCAATTTGGACCTTCAACCCGTTGGTCCTCGTTGAAGTCCACTTTATGGAGAAAAATCTTGGAATGTTTTCCTCAAAAACCTTTTTTTTTCTACTTAAGAAAGAAAGACATGAACATCTTGGATGACATGGGGGTGAGAAAATTATCAGGAAATTTTAATTCTGGAGTGAACTAATCTTTATAGGCAGGGCCGCACCAAGCCGGTTCTACGAATGATATCCCTGGAAAGCACAATTTTAAACTTCCCTGATATTTCCAGTTTATACATGACCGTGGGAAACCTGAGAGACTACACATCTGAGAGAAGAGAGTAACACTTTACCCATCATTAGATATTATTTTCTTTATACTGTATGACAGAGCATCTCATCTTTTTATTTAACTTTCTTTCTTTCTTTTTATTTCTTTGCTACACAGTAAATTTGTAGCCATTCGTACTCTGTAACATTTTTAACATTTTTTTTAATCATGTTTCCAACAAAATTGCACAAATTCCATCTTTATTTCTGTTTGACTACTAATAGAAGTCTATCAGCACTGTAAAACCTAAGGTGAATTTTTATTGACTTATTTTGTTTCATTTATTAGGGTATGTAATATTCAGAATGGAGTGGTAGCAAAGCGTTCTTCGAATATACGAGAACACTAAAAGTCATATACACTACCATTCAAAAGTTAATATTTTATTTCAGCATTAAATTCATTCATAATGTTACAAAAGAGAATTTCTATTTCAAATTCTTCTAAATTCTGAAGAAACGTTAATGGTTTCCACAAAAATATTAAGCAGCACAACAATTATTTCAACACTAACAATAAGAAATGTTTCTTAAGCACCAAATCAGAATATTAAAATGATTTCTGAAGGATCATGTGACACTGAAGCGGAAAATTCAGCTTTGCCATCACAAAATTAGCATTTTGAAATATATTAGAAAACAGTTATTTTAAATTGTAATAATATTTACAAACTTTTGAACAGTAATGTGCACTGATTTCCCGCATTGTGTTCTAGTGTCGCCGGGCAACCATAAACAACAAAAAGACAATATGATTTGTGTGCTTTGCTATTGTGCCATTCTCTACACTAATTCCAATCAAAAGCTCTTTCATAGCTCAACACCACACCTAGATCCAGTGGTGATCTCACTTTGACACAGCAAGAGCGTCAAGCGCACCTTTCCCCGTTCCTCAGGCAGGCCTGGGCAGTGCGTAACTGATCTGCCTTTTCTGGAAATTCCTCTCCCAACAGACAAGAAAGGCGATACAGCTCTATTCTATCTCATAAAGAGCCAAGATAGTTACATATTTGGAGATTTTTCCTTTCCCTTTGCAGGTCAATACATTTTCCGCACATTTACTCTGAGTGACTGTGTGGAACGAGTATTTACCTGCTGTTCCTGGTAACGGTGGTGCTGGGAAAGCGAAAGCGGGGACTCTTGCCCAGGCACATTTCGAATTCGCACCGCGCCCCTGTTCCGGTCCAGCGAGTGCGGTCGGAGTTGGTTGCGCTGGTGCCATGATTTGAGCTCCTCCGACACCACTTGCCGTGGCAGGCCTCTGCTAGGATGGTGAGGATACTCTCTAAGCGAAGGAGCCCGTGACAGTTTCACATGAGCAGGTAATAACCTGCAACTTCGCTGCGGGGAAGGCAAAGCCTCGCTGTAGTAGTACTCATAGTGACCATTAGAAGGATAAACAGGCGATGGTGCCTGGTGGCTTATGTAGGCCCTTCCGCTGTCCATTTCCAAGGGGTGACCCCATCCGTCCTCCACGTACCCTCTTGAAAAACTCGGTGAGGACTGGTACTGAGAGTTTTTGTAGAAGTGGGTAGGAGAGCATCTTTGTGGTACGTCATTAATGCTGGCATATTGGTATCCATAGTGGGACTGGTGGGCCCATGGAAGTTCTCCAGGATGCTCCTGGCAGGGTGAGCTGGCGTAGGACTGCACAGAGTGCTCTGAGTTGCTGTCCTCAGAACTAGAGTAGTACATAGGGTTTCCTAGATTTAGACTTAAAGGAGAGTATTCTGATGGTGGCACTGTAAACTCTGTCAACCGTCTCCTGGGGCCCCTTGAGCGCCCACGCTCCCGCTCGGGGTCGTAAGGGTTGGGTTCAGTGTTGGGAACTCTGTTATGAGGAGAAAGTAAGATTTGTCAATATTTGAGATGGCCATAATATCTATAAAACACGTGATCTGAAGTATACACTGTTACTCAAAAGTTAGTTTTTTTTAACGATTCTTTTATTTAGCAAGGATGCATTAAATTGATCAAAAGCAACAGAAAAGGCATTTATATTATTACAAATTACATTTTTAATCATCAAAGAATCCTGAAAAAGAAATGCACCACTGTTTTCATAAAAATATTAAGCTGCACAACTGTTTTTAACATTTATGAATAAGAAATATTTATTGAAACCAAATCAGTAATGGCTGATAAAAAATCAGCTTTGCTATTACAGGAAGTAACATTTTAATATATATTAAACTGTTTTTTAAAACGGCAATGATATTTTATTACACTACCAGTCAAAAGCTTTTGAACAGTAAGAATTGTAATGTTTTTAAAGTCTCTTCTGCTCACCAAGCCTGCATTTATTTTTATGCAAAACGTTGAAATATTTTTACTATTTAAAGTAACTGTTTTTTATTTGAATATATTTCAAAACAAAATGTATTCCTGTGATTTCAAAGATTTTTTTGCATCATTACTCTAGTCACATGATCCTTCAGAAATCATTCTAATATAGTTTGTAACATTATAAATGTCACTCACTTATGATCAAGTTAAAGCATCCTTGCTAAAAAAAAGTATTAATTTCTATCATTTCTTACTTCAAGCTTTTGAATGGTATAGTGTACAGTGTTACAAAAGCTTTTTATTTCAGATAAATGCTGCTCTTTGTATCTTGATATTCATCAAAGAATCATGAAAAAGATGTACTCAACTGTTTTAAAAATATTAATTAAAACAGCAGAATAATAATGATTACTTGATAATAATTACTCATTTAAATTATTATTTTAACAATAATAATTAAAATGTTTCTTGAACAGCAAATCAGCATATTAGAATGATTTCTGAAGGATTACGTGACACTGAAGACTGGAATGCTGAAAATTTAGCTTTGATCACAGGAATAAATAACATTTTAAAATTCATTCAATTAGAAAGCAGTTATTTTAAATAGTAAAAATATTTCACAATATTACAGCTTTTGCTGTATTTTCAATTAAATAAATACAGGCTTGGTGAGCAGAAGACAATTCTTTAAAAAACATTAAAAATCTTTCTGTTCAAAAACTAGTGTATATTTTGATCATAAAAATGCAACATATTATATATATATATATATATATATATATATATATATATATATATATATATATATATATATATACATACATATATTGTAAATCTATCAAATATATATTTTTTATAAAATATTTTACTATATTTTTGATTCAATTTAATGCAGCATTAGTAAACATAAGAGTGGCTTCCAATAACATAAAATTGAGATCAAACCTAAGGGACTGTATCCTTCGCAGGTGCATCTCTGGAGTGGTGGGTGCGCTGCAGGACTGTGTGTGTTTCAGGGCAGCATGGGCAGGAATCTGCAGTGGTATCCCAGCCTCCGCAAGACAAACCTCCAGAGGAGGCAACGTGGGAGTAACAGCAGGACTACTATGAGTTGAAAACAAAAACACTTCCGTTTACCATTATGAAGCAACCTAAGCAGCACAGCTGTAATTGTGTCATGACGTGCTCTACTGACGACAATACAAGTGTTCCATAAATCAGCGTTGAGATGTTTGGCTTAATAGCCATCACAGAAGAGTAGGTGTGGTCATATCCACCCCAAAAATTACTATGTGATGTCTTAATGATGAGGTGAGTCAAAATTGCTTTACAAAGGTCATGGATGACACGCTTTTGACATTTAACACCTGCTTTGCACTGGATAAAATTGTAAGAATAAAAGAGAAATATGTACCTGGATTTGATGCTACTAGAGTGAGATTTTTTCTTTTTCTGATAGGGCTGGTCCAAACTACTCTCCGTCCAGGGAGAGTTCTGAATGGGGGCAGATTCATTCTCTGAGACAGGACTCTGGCATGTGTGCAAATCCTCCAGGGATTGTGGTGGGGTTTGTCGGACAATGGGCTCCAGGGGCCGGTAGGAGGGGACTAAAGGTGTATGAGGAGGGGGATGAGACTTTGGTAAAGGAGGATGGTGAAGGTCTACAGCAGGAGCAGGAGGCTCTGAAGAAAGCTGGGAAGATATTTCCTCTGAAACATGGATAAGAGAGAGATTATTTAAATTAACAAGGGACAAAAAACTGATTTAAACAAATTACCTTTAAGATTTTAATGCTTTTTAAAGTAGTGTCTTTTGCTCACCAAGCCTGCGTTTATTTACAGCAAAAACTGAAATTTTGAAATATTTTAACTATTTAAATAACTGTTTTCTATTTAATATATTTTAAAATGTAATTTTAAAGCTGAATTATTAGCATCATTACTCCAGTCACATGATCCTTTAGAAATCATTCTAATGTTTTGATTTGCTGCTCAAAAAACATTTATAGTAGATTTTTTCTCAGGTTTCTTTGATGAATAGTAAGTTCAGAAGAACAGCATTTTTCTGAAATAGAAATCTTTTGTAACATTATAAATGTCTTTATCATCACTTTTGATCAATTTAAAGCATCCTTGCTAAATGAAAGTCTGCATTTCTATCATTTTTGTCCAAAAAATAAAAACACTAACTCCAAGCTTTTAAAAGGTATAGCATATAATGTTACTAAAGCTTTTTATTTCAGATAAAGGCTGATCTTTGGATTTTTCTATTCAACAAAGAATCCTAAAAAATAAATAATGAACTGTTTTAAATATTGATAAAAATAAAAATGTTTCTTGAACAGGAAATCAGCATATTCAAATGATTTCTGAAGGACATTGAAGACTGAAGTAATGCTGTTGCAGCAATTAATTACATTTTAAAATATATTCAAATAGAAAGCAGTTATTTTAAACAGTAAAAATATTTCACAATATTACTGATTTTGCTGTATTTTGCATCAAATAAATTATATATGTATGTATGTATGTATGTATGTATATGTATATATATATATATATATATATATATATATATATATATATATATATATATATATATTGTGTGTGTGTGTGTGTGTCTGTGTCAAACTATCCATGTTTATTTCAGGGACTGCAACATCTCAAAAAACATTCTGCACAAACACAGCTTTCACTTACCCTCATCCAGCACTGCCGAGTCTGACAAGGAGCTGTCATCTGAAATGCCTTGAAATAAAAACAGAGATAAAATAAGAACAAGATGGTCTGATAATCAAGCTGACAACTCATTGCATAGTGGTGTAAAGTGAAAAAAAAAAAGTGCGTGCTCATAAATCACTCACATCCTCTTTGTACGATCATGCCAGGGCGTGGTGAGGATCGGCCATGTTCCAGACGCAGCCTGAACACCGCTTCCTGTAGATCTTTGAGTTTCCTTTCCTCACGCTGGTACTGCTGTAGACGACTCCTCTTCACCGCTTTGCTGAGATGTTCCTCCTGGCACAGTCGATGGGCCGCCACATATATCTGCTGCTGAAGTGCCAGATTAGCCTCCACAGAGTTTAGCTCAGAGTTCTGTGTATCATATTAATCAGATTCAGACTTATGTAAACTCGATGGGCACATTAGATGTCTAAAAACCTGGAAACAGTCAATTGTTATCCAGATCTTGTAAGATTTCTGCGAATACAGAATTTCAGGTGTTTACCTCAGTTCTATGTAGGATACTTGGTTCATCTAATTTAAAAGCAGCTCCAATGCGCCGGCGAATTTGAGGGGGCTTCTCTCCAGGTAACAGGGGATAGTCTGAGGACAAATGTCCTGTGAGTTCCTGAAGGAGAAAAGGGGAATTGATTAGGGATGCACCAATGTCAAACTGCTGGCTGATAACTTTTTTTTATGGCCACTAAATGGCAGATATTTAACTTCTATACTATTTTGTCTAAATAAATTTTACAAATTGTATAAAAACAAACTTTTTACATGCTACAAGTACATTTGAAAAATGCTAATTCCTTTTGAGGTTTGATAAAGACAGCATTTAACAACATTATTAATAGGGCTGGGTAAATATTGATTTCTTGATTTTAATCGATTCAAATTTTTATTAAATGATACCGATTCTTAAATTCCAAGAATCGATTGGTCAAAGCTGTTTTTAGGTAATGAATGGAACATTGTAATGCGCCTCTTTTCCAATAAATCGTAATAGGCGTTGTGCTTTGTTACTTTTGATATGAAACAAAGTCTCAGATTTCAAGTTCTGTTCATTTTATTACAATATTCGAATAATAAATACTGTGTTGGCGCTTTTTAATGTGGAGTGACAGATCGCTATATCAACTCAGTCCAAGAAAAGAGCACATGAACTGATCATCTCTTCCACTTTAATACCAGTTATAGCAGAAAATAAACATGATGAACATCCAAAGGTATGTTAAAAAAAAAAAGAGTACAACTAAAATCCATATCCTGTCTCATGTAAATGCTTAATCTGTGTTTCAACCATGCAAAGACGTTAATATAACAGCTTGTAAACAATATGTCACATGACATCAGTTTTACCTCGGAAATAGGCCTATATATTTGGTGATCATACATAACTTGCTAGTTAGCTAGTAAAATGAACTCTAGAGATGAGTCTTTTGCTAAATATATGCAACATATAACATATTCATTACAATTTTTACTGTTCTTCAGTGTTTAGTTTAAATAAAGTTTTTATGACAGCCACCATTTAAATGTTTATATTTTAAAAAAATAACTGGAGCAGAAATATATGAAAGCCCGTTTCCGCCGCTGAACAAAAAATAAAAAAAAGGTTATTGCGACTTGTTATCTCACAATTCAGTTTTTTTTCCCAGAATTGTGAGATATAAACTCACAATTGCGAGTTATAAAGGCATAATTGCAAGATATACACTTGCATTTCTAAGAAATAGAAAAGTCGCAATTGCATTACAAACTCGAGTTATAAAGTCAGAATTGCATGATATAAACTCACAAATCCGAGAAATGAAGTCAGAATTGTGTGATATAAACTCGCAATTCTAGAAATAAAGTCTCAATTGCATTATAAACTCGCAATTCTGAGAAATAAAGTCGCAATTGCGAGTTATAAAGTCAGAATTGCACGATATAAACTCGCAAATCTGAGAAATGAAGTCAAAATTGTGTGATATAAACTCGCAATTCTAGAAATAAAGTCTCAATTGCATTATAAACTCGCAAATCTGAGAAATGAAGTCAAAATTGTGTGATATAAACTCGCAATTCTAGAAATAAAGTCTCAATTGCATTATAAACTCGCAAATCTGAGAAATGAAGTCAAAATTGTGTGATATAAACTCGCAATTCTAGAAATAAAGTCTCAATTGCATTATAAACTCGCAAATCTGAGAAATGAAGTCAAAATTGTGTGATATAAACTCGCAATTCTAGAAATAAAGTCTCAATTGCATTATAAACTCGCAAATCTGAGAAATGAAGTCAAAATTGTGTGATATAAACTCGCAATTCTAGAAATAAAGTCTCAATTGCATTATAAACTCGCAAATCTGAGAAATGAAGTCAAAATTGTGTGATATAAACTCGCAATTCTAGAAATAAAGTCTCAATTGCATTATAAACTCGCAATTCTGAGAAATAAAGTCGCAATTGCGAGTTACAAAGTCAGAATTGCGCGATATAAACTCGCAAATCTGAGAAATGAAGTCAAAATTGTGATATAAACTTGCAATTTTTTGAACATAAATTTTGTTCTCCTCAGAACTGAACTTCATAACTCGCAATTTTGAGTTTGTATCTCACAATTCTGAGAAAAAAAGTCAGATATAGGTGATACAAAGTCGCAATTGCAAAAAAAAGTCAGAATTGCGAGTTTATATTTGAAAATTCTGACTTTTGTGTTTTGTGGCAATTGTGTTTATATCCTGCAATTCTGACTTTATATCTAGCAATTCTGACTTTGTTACTCGCAATTGTGCATTTATATCTCACAGTTCTGAGAAAAAACTCACAATTGCGGGAGAAAAAACGTCCGAATTGTAAGATAAAAAGCCGCAATTAACTTTTTTATTTTTTATTCAGTGGCAGAAACAAGCTTCCATAGAAATATAATTATGTAATTGTGTTCATTCTTAATTTAGTGTAATTTAAGTGTTTGTATACAAATCACTTAATTTTAGCCTTCAATATTATAGTAATGTAGTACCAACTGACTCTCAACTGACTTTTTCTCTGTGTACTGTGTCTGCTATATACTGTATCCAAAATCGAGACTGATTCTAATTTGATCAAATCGAATCACAAGTTAATGAATCAGAATCAAAATTGAATCAGATTGCAAAATTTGTGTCAAATCCCAGCCCTGATTATTCAGTTATTAAGGCGTTGCATAAAATAAGCAGCACAATTAAATATACAATAAAATTGATGACTATCAGTTGATTTAACTTTTGTGGCAGTCAAGAAAACCTGTAATTTGTCAGTGTAATTTGTATGTGTAATTACGTTAATTCCACAGTCAGTCAATCAATTAAGTAAAACAGAAAAAAAAAGTCAAAGGCAAGTTATCACGAACAGGCCTTTAACCAGAATTCCTGTTTCTCTGGTATGAAACCTTTTAGCGAGTCGGGACAAGTTATAGCTTTTAACCGCTACATTATGCAAGCCTGTTGTTGAAAGATTCGCTCCTTGCCTAAGTCGTACCAAGAGCCCTACCTGCCAAGCTAAACCAGCCATCTATCTTCTCCAAATCCATGCCAGCATACGTTTAGATACAATTCTCTTTGAGACAAAACCTCAAGCCCACAGATCTTTAAAAAGCCACAATAGAGGTAAACCCCTTCAAAAACAGATGATACACACACTGGCGTGACTTCAGACTTATTGTGACATAAAGGTGTCATCAGACACTGAAGAACACCTGGACAAGCCACAGCACGTGAATCCAACAGGAAACAATGATGCATTTCTGTGACTTCTTATCTAAAGGACTAATACACCCCAGAGCCTCTGGGTCTGAAGATGATGAACCTTTGGGTGACTTGCTCACTCAGTGACTCCTGCAGCATTTGACAAGCCTTTTTGAAGAAGTTATTTTGGGCGGAAAATTAAACTTGAAAAACATGATGGTAGCAGAGAACAGTGGAAGTCCCCTTTAATTCCTAATCTTTCTTCAGGAGTGTTTTGCTGGAACAGTGAGTGTTGAACGGTGACTTACGGCTTCTCTGATGCAGAGTTTCTTGAGCTCTAGTAAGCACATCTTCAGCCTGTCCTCCAGAGCTTGCTGCTTGAGTTTCATGACCCGAGTATGAGTATTCACATCCTTCATCACTGTGGTGGGGCTGTCAGGCCCTAAACACATAAAACACACCGTGATAAGGAGCAGCTTCAAAAACTAAAAATCAGCAATTATATACAGAATTAGTTTTTGTTTTAATACGAGAATAGTCAGTATAGATGATATACACTTCCAGTCAAAAGTTTTTGAACTGTAAGATTTTTAATGTTTTTTAAAGTTCAAGAAGTACAGCAAAAACAGTAAAATTTTGACATATTTTTACTATTTAAAAAAAATGCTTTTTATTTGAATATATTTTAAAATGTAATTTATTCCTGTGATCAAAGCTACATTTTCAGCATCATTATTCCAGTCTTCAGTGTCACATGATCTATCAGAAATCATTCTAATATGCTGATTTGCTGTTCAAGAAACATTTTAATTTAAAACAGTTGAGTACAGTTTGCAGATTTTTGATTAAATAAAAAGCTTTTGTAACATTATACACTATACCATTTAAAAGCTTGGAGCAGCAAATCAGAATATTAGATTAGATTTCATCATGTGACTGGAGTAATGATGCACAAAACAAAAAATCACAGGAATAAATTACATTTTAAAATATACTTATTTTAAATAGTAAAAATATTTCAAAATTGTACTGTTTTTGCTGTACTTCTTTAACTATAGACTTCTTTAAAAAACATAAAAAATCTTCTGGTAGTGTAATTCTAAATGTTTGCTCTTAATCCTAACCAAATTACGATGTAGTATCGTCTAAATGATACCAAATTATAACCAACATTTCAGCAAGGACATATCTCAGAAAATGTTGTAGACTTTCAGGAAACACTTATCAACAACGCTGATATGATCAAAAATGAAAATGAAGGCTATGACTGGTGGTTTCAGTCACTGAAACCGGCTAAATGAGTGACAACAAAAGATTTATTTCTTCTGTATCCGGTGACTGGAAGCAAATGCCTCTGGCATGTCTGGAGAGCTTATCTACTGAATTCTTGAACATACATTTTCAATCAATCATGTGACTGCATACAAAGAGATAACTGAGCAATGACAAAAAAAAAAAAGAAGCGTATGAATGCATTGAAAAAATGTCATTATTAAGGTCTACATTATGTAAGAAACAGACTAAGTTGTTCTTTTTAAAAACCTGCTTTAGTGAGATTGCTTCCGATTCAACCGTTACACTGTTACAGGTGTAATGTACATAATGCATAATGCATATGTAAAAATGATTTCACATACATTTGCAAATGTAATATTTTAAAATGTAATTTATTCTGATGCAAAGCTGAATTTTCAGCTTCATTACTCCAGTCTTCAGTGTCACATGATCTTTCAGAAATCATTCTAATATGCTGATTTAATGCTCAAGAAACATTTTTCTACTATTATTGATTTTTAAAAAGTTGTGCTGCTTAACGTTTTTCAGGCATTAGAAAAAACTTACTGATTCCAAACTTTTAAAAGATAGTGTAACCTATATTTAAAAAAAAAATGCATGTGTGTTATAAATATAATTTTATTTATGTGTTGTGATTTAAGAGCATTTCAAATCATTTTAGCATTTAATCTTCATCTATACAGAAGAAACAAAGTCATACAGGTTTGGAACAACATAAAGGTGAGTAAGGATGACAGAATTGTCACTATCCCTTTAAGCTCACAACCAAACGCTATATAGTACCGCATACAATGTCATTATATACAAGGTGTAAGCGGCTGAACCTACCAGAATGCAGAATAACCCCACTGTCAGTATCGCTGATCTCCTCTTTTCCTTCCATGATGGCTGGTCAAGTGGTCTTTGAAGTGAAAGCCTTGTTTTTGTCTTACTTCACGAGTTCCTGAAAAAAGTTAAAACAACTTTTATCACACTCACCAGAGACCAATATAGTTGTTCAAGGCAAAGTGAACATAAACTCATCTCATGGAACTACTCAGCCCCTCAGCTGTGACGGGTCTCCTGACCCAGAGCCACAGGGGTCAAAGCGGATTCCAGGAGACAATAGTTTTCACAGGGCCACTAAAAATCACAGTCTAACTACGCCTCTCGGCTATGCGCCGTCAGCAGGAGCTCAGGGTGAGCTTAAACTAAGAGGCCATTCAAGTAAATACTCTTCCTTTAAACATCCATTTGTATCTGAAAAATGTCCGTTTTCCAAGAGGAACAAGGCCGTGCTGTGCTTAGATTACAACACTGGAATGCACCCAGCAGAAGAGGTTAATGAAGAGGGCTGCTATGCCTCATTGCACTCACGTGTAATTAATTAACCTCGATTCACTTCTACAACAGTTTCTCAGACTACTTACAGTTAGATTAGCTACAGACACATCACCTACATTTTACATTTATGGCAAATGATTTTATTTATATGCGACCCTGGATCACAAAATCAGTAGCACGGGAATATTTATAGCAATAGCCAAATACATTGTATGGGTCGAAATGATCGATTTTTCTTTTATGCCAAAAATCCTAAGGATATTAAGTAAAGATCATGTTCCATGAAGATATTTTGTAAATTTCCTACCGTAAATATATCAAAACTTAATTTTTGATTAGTAATATGCATTGCTAAGAACTTCATTTGGAAAACTTTAAAGACGATTTTCTCAGTATTTAAATTTTTTTGCACCCTCAGATTATACACTTTCAAATAGTTGTATCTCGACCAAATATCCTATTTATTATAACAAAGCATACATCAGTGGAAAGCTTATTTGATTAATATAAATCTCCCTTATGAATGGTTTTGTGGTCCAGATTCACATACATACATTTTTATACTTGTATATATAGAAACTTAATAGTAACCTAAAATGAAAACACCTGAATTTACAACTGAATTAAAGGAAAAAATTATAGATAATTTACTCACCCTCTTGTCATCCAAGATGTTCATGTCTTTCTTTCTTAAATCATAAAAAATTATGTTTTTTGAGGAAAACATTTCAGGATTTCTCTCCATGTAGTGGACTTCTATGGTGCCCGCGGGTTTGAACTTCCAAAATGCAGTTTAAATGCAGATTCAAAGGGCTCTAAATGATCCCAGCTGAGGAAGAAGGGTCTTATCTAGTGAAAAAACGGTCAATTTATATACTTTTTAACCTCAAATGCTCGTCTTGTTCAGCTCTGCATATTCTGGTTCAAGACAGTTAGGGTAGGTCAAAAAACTCCCTTCTCATCTGTCCTACATCTACATTGAGGTTAAAAAGTATATAAATTGTACTTTTTTTTTTTTTTTTAGAAAATAACCGATTGTTTCGCTAGATAAGACCCTTCTTCCTAGGCTGGCATCGTTTAGAGCCCTTTGAAGCTGCATTTTTGAAGTTTAAACTCAGGGGCACCATAGAAGTCCACTACATGGAGAGAAATCCTGAAATGTTTTCCTCAAAAAACACAATTTCTTTACGACTGAAGAAAGAAAGTCATGAACATCTTGGATGACAAGGGGGTGAGTAAATTATCTGTACACTTTTGTCATGGAAGTGAACTTCTCCTTTAAGAATCAATATTGTTTTGTAAAAATGAGAATCGTTTAAAATGTTGAAATTTATATTCTTTACCCAGCCCTAATATATTATAATCTCTATATAGATGAAAACAACTTGTATATATCTCTGTGGCATTTCCCTACATTATGTGACGTCACAGTGCCAAAGTCCAGACCGCTTCCAGCTTATGACACACATGTTCTGCGGTGTATGACTATGACAAATCCAAGAGTCTCACCGGCTTCCTGTCAGTATGTCAAAATGTTATTCTACGTCATGATGACAATTTCCTGAGTAAGCAGTGAATATCTACAAGCAAAACAATGATTAACAGATGTCAGATATTAGATCTATAATCGGTCAACTTTCGGATTACTGCCAGCGCATTACAGATGTGATTTTATTACTTTGAAACTGCAAAACACTAACATGACCTCTCATTAGTCAGTAATAGTACAGGTGGGTCAGTCGTTCTTGATTTCACAATCTTTAAAGAGAAATAACCTAATGTTAATAAGGTTTTAATATAATTCATATTAACTGTTCAAACAGTAATGAATGAAATATTAAATCCTAACCAGTAGCGGTTATATTTGGATTGGGAATCAGTTTTTAATTACGGTTTTATTTCTGCATTTTATTGGTAGTAGCATTATTAAAACAATAAAACTCCTGCAGTTGTTTTATAGTTTGTCTTTGCTTTGTGCTATAACGTTAAAGATAACGTTTCTTAATTTAAGAATGACTGACTTTAAAAAGTTAGTGTTATTATTTATAAGTAGACTAAATAATAAAGAGCCTTAAGTAGAAAAATCAGCCAACTCATTGCAGAAAAAGCAGAATTAAAATACAATAAACCCCAAACAATGTTACTTATTAGAATTACAACTAACACATGACACGACCAGTGAGAACATTGTCTCAACAACAGAAAGAGAATTCAAGACAACAGTTTGAACGCTCTAAGGATTTAGCTTATGAGAAAAAACAGTCATTATCAGATAAATCTACTCACATATTGTAAAACGCTGATTCCTCTTAAAGTACAAGTGTATCCGCCAAACAAAATCAGTTGATTTCCATGAGATGTCTAGCTCCACACTCTACTCTCTCTGACTCTGGATGAGCACCGGTAGGAGTTCGTACTCTGAAATGAACCTGGGCGCGTCTTGCGCATACCTCTGTGTGTGTGGGTGTGTGTGTGTGTGTGTGAGAGAGAGAGAGAGAGAGAGAGAGAGAGAGAGAGAGAGAGAGGTGTCACACCTCTTGTACACACTTGATTAAGGCTAATAACTGTTGTCTTTGTTATCAGCATGTGCATACAAGTATGTAGCAAGTGCTGAAATCACATCATAAAAGTTAAACAAGACGCTCAAAATGTACTCAAAATGTAATTCAAACTTGGAAATAAACAATGGGCTCTTTACAATTGAAATAGTTAACCCTGGGTTATTATAAAACCCAGTAAACAGCATCCTGGGATATCTTGCTTTGCATTTCACACTGCTCATACTTTACTCAAAGACTTTTCGGACTGTAAGGGTACAGTGAAACGGTCTCTTCTTTACTTCAATTTGGAAATGTTTGCAATTAAACACTCAAACGACTGTTTATTTAACAAAAAAGCAAGGTTTCATAACCCTGGGTAAAATGCGGTGCTGCTAACCCCACTTATAAATTACTTTAAAATAAATTAAAATGTGAAATGTTCATTTTCCCAGTGTTTAAAAGCAAGGTTTTGAACGAAGATAACCCAGGGTTAAGAGCAGTGTTTAAAAAAAGCCCCAATAAATGATTGGAGGTTTTAAAACTAATAGGAAACAAACAGTAAATATTTTAGATACAATTACAATATTTCTGGGTCACTAATCAAATAAACTAAGTTGTGACACTCTTTTGTACAGAAAGTCAGATGTTCATCCTGTGAAGGTCAAGATGTTCTTCAGATCTTCTAAAATCATGTTTTACACAAACTTGAGGAGTTTATGCAGTTCAAATGCTGCTATTGAAGCAAAAAAGTGAGAAAACAAAAAAGTCTGAGAATTTTGAGATCAAAGTGAATTTTTTGGAGAATTTAAAATGGGAAAAGTGTATTAAATGAGAAAAATGCAAAACACAATCATTTTCGTTAGTGGTCTTAGACTTCTGGAGGCACAGGCCTTCACATGTCTATGTTTTATTGAGATCCTACTGCCCTCTAATGGTGACACTTAGGCCAACACCATTTTCAAACCATTAGCCTCACACTGATAACCTTTATATTTAGTACACAGTAATCTAACCAAGCATCTGATTTCTGCAGTTTACATTTCTAAAAATACAAGTGTCCCAGATTACCCCAATTTACCATTTGTGACCCTGGAGCACAAAACCAGTCTTAAGTAGCATGGGTATATTTGTAGCAATATCCAAAAACACACTGTTCTGATCAAAATGATCGATTTTTCTTTTATGGCAAAAATCATTAGGATATTAAGTAAAGATCATGTTCCATGAAGATATTTTGTAAATTTCCTGCCGTAAATATATCAAAACGTAATTTTTGCTGAGTAATATGCGTCGTTAAAAACTTCATTTGGACAACTTTAAATGATTTTCTCCATATTTAATTTTTTTGGACCCTCAGATTTAAGATTTTCAAATAATAGTAACTCAGCCAAATATCGTCCTATCCTAACAAACCATATATCAATAGAAAGCTTATTTAATCAAACTCTATGTATAATGAAACAGGGTCCAGGGTCACATTTGCATTTAAGCTAACCAACTGATGCAAAGACACCAAACAAGCAAGCAAACAAACCTTTTGTTCACCGACACTCTTTTACCAGTACTGTAATGCAAATGCTGTTGTCATGCATACAGTTACCTCAGTGAGGCATTGTGTAGACAACCATTGCACTCTGACATTCTGACCCAATAGGAAACCAACCCACACACAGATGTCAGAGGAACGCTTCTCCAGAGTACTGTGGGAGACGCTGCACCTGCTGCTCTCATGCATCGTTCACATATATTCAGGATCCTTGTTTCTCACACTGGCTCTCCAAGAATGCCAGTTAAACGCCTATAGGAGCCACCACGGCTGCCAGACGGGATAGTATCCTATCGCCCAAGGAAACACGACTGCTGGAGCATACCAGTATCTGGTTTCACAACTAGTCTACACCATTACTCTGTGTCAAAAATTGTGGCTACCGCTTATGACAAAGTACTGGATATGATCACATCAGGGGCGTTTCCTCTGAGGCAAGGGTACAAAAATAAAACAACACCAATATTACAAAATATAACATTAAAAAGAGTATCAATCACTCGTTTTTCTAAAGAAACATTGTCTAACAGCGACATCAATAGGTAAAGTAACAACAGGAGTCTGCGTTTGTCTCGCCTCCCCTGAGCCCACTGAGTTTTAATAGACCCCCTAAAGCATGTGGTGAGTTTGGTGGGGGGTCACAAAAGCCTCCGTCATGATATGATTGGATATGACTGGTTATGTTTAACTGTGATTGGTTCATGCCATAAACCCCACCTCTCACGGATCAGAATGAACGACCAATATAATGGCATTAATGGGAAGATTCAATTTAATTTTTAATTTTAACTTTGTTGCATCAAGATAAGACCTAAAATGGCATGAGAACATGACCTGTGGGAGTTTTTTGTGAGTAATCAGCTTGGTGAAATTTAAAGCAAATCAAAAATAAAGCAAAATTCAAAAATAGTTAAAAGTTAACTATTAAAAATAATAGCTAAACACAAGTTTACAAATAAAATACATTGTTTAAACGGTTACTACTTTTAGATATCTCATCAAGGCAAAAATAACAATTATGAATTAGACATTGGAACAGAAAAAAAAAAAAACAGTATTTCTGATGGATCAGACTCAATGACTGACTAAAAGTCTGGCCATTTTTTTCCGCTTAGTCCCTAATTTCTATATCTTGACATCGAACAAAAATAACATACTAACAACAGGATTAAAATGAGATCCTTTCAGCTTTCTAAAAGTTGTCAAGCTTCAAAAACACTACAAAGCAGCACCATTAACGTATCATAAGATTCGTGAACTACGATATACATCAGGTTTTCTCAGTCCGTACAAATTAGAAATAGAAAGTCATACGGGTTTAGAACAACATAAGGGTTTGAAAAATGATGGCAGAATGCAGAAATCACTACTTGTCTTTGCCTAACATAACCATGGGCTGGGCTCCACAAACACTCTGAACTGACCAGATTTAGCCACAAGACTTATGTAGGAAGTAATTAAATTTTCTGGATCATGTTATTTGTGTCAAAACAAATCCCAAAGGGACTTCCCTGCTTGGAGGAACTGTAGGCCCAACTGTGCTTTTTCAGACAAATCAGGCAAACACAGCTGATATTTAGTAGAGGACTTTCCGAAAACTGCTCTAAAGCACAGTTTATGTACAGAGGATGATTAAGAGAACAACAACATTATTACATTCATTAGTGTTTGTTTATCTGGTAACTAGTGGGACGACACTAATTTGTTGATTCTGGGATTGTTTTTTTTATCTTCCTGTAGATTTATGCTACAGCCTGCTATTAAGAAAATATGGAAGCCTGTTTAAAAAAAAAAAAAAAAATGGAAAACATATTTTTGACTTTGTATCTCACAATTCAGACTTTTTTTCTCACAATTACAAGTTTATATCACACAATTTTGAGAAAAAAGTCAGAACTATGTAAAAATTGCAAGATACACACTCGCAACTATGAGTTATAAAGTCAGATTTACGAGACATAAACTCACAATTCTGACTTTTTTCTCAGAATTGTGTTTATATCTTGCAATTGTGAGTTATTAAGTCAGAATTGTGAGATATAAACAATTCTGAGAACATATCAGTCTTTTCCCTCACAATTCTGAGAAAAAAAGTCAGAATTGCAAGACACAAACTCGCAACTGAAATAAAAAAGTCAGAATTGTGAGATACAAACTCGCATTTTCGAGAAAAAAAGTCAGAATTGTGAGTTTATATCTCGCAATTCTGACTTCATAACTTGCAGTTGCGAGTTTATATCACAATTTTGAGAAAAAAAGTCATAACTATGTATAAAAAAGTCAGAATTGCAAGATACACACTCGCAACTATGAGTTATAAAGTTAGAATTGCGAGACAAACTTTCAATTCTGACTTTTTCTCAGAATTGTGTTTATATCTTGCAATTGTGAGTTATTAAGTCAGAATTGTGAGATATAAACAATTCTGAGAAAAAAGTCTGAATTGTGAGATACAAACATGATTTGCGAGGAATAAAGTCTGAATAGTGAGTTTATATCTCGCAATTCTGACTTCATAACCTGCAGTTGCGAGTTTATTTCACAATTTTAAGAAAAAAACTCATAACTATGTGAAAAAAGTCAGAATTGCAAGACACAAACTTGCAGCTGTGAGTTATAAAGTAAGAATTGCGAGACAAACTTAACTTACAATTCTCAGAATTGTGTTTATATCTCGCAATTGTGAGTTAAGTCAGAATAATTTTGAGAACATATCAGCCTTTTTCTCACAATTCTGAGAAAAAAGTCATAACTATGTGAAAAAAGTCAGAATTCCAAGACACAAACTCGCAACTACGAGTTATAAAGTTAGAATTGCGAGACAAACTCACAATTCTGACTTGTTTCTCTGAATTGTGAGTTTATATCTCGCAATTCTGACTTCATAACATGCAATTGCGAGTTTATATCACAATTTTGAGAAAAAAAGTCATAACTATGTGAAAAAAGTCAGAATTGCAAGACACAAACTCGCATCTGAATTATAAAGTTAGAATTGCGAGACAAACTTACAATTCTGACTTTTTTCTCAGAATTGTGTTAATATCTCGCAATTGTGAGTTATTAAGTCGGAATTGTGAGGTATAAACAATTCTGAGAACACATTAGTCTTTTTTCTCAAATTCTGAGAAAAAAGTCTGAATTGTAAGACACAAACTCGCATTTGTGAGAAATAAAGTCTGAATTGCGGGTTTATATCTCGTAATTCTGACTTTCTAATGCAATTGCAAGTTTATATCACACAATTCTGAAGAAAAAAGTCAGAATTGTGAGATAAAAAGTCACAATAACCTTTTTTAATTTTGTATTCAGTGGCAGAAATATGCTTCCATAAGAAAGTGAGAAGGAGTCCTGCTGTAAAAAGGGTTTCTTGGGTCACGTCAAAAGCAGCAAACTCTGCAAGGGCAGCAGTGGGTCACAAATCTAAACTAACAAACTGATCAAGGCAGTTGTGAAAGAATATATACATTGTTTATTTAGTGCAACATCCACTGGATTTCCATAGGATTAGCTGTCTACACGTTAAAGCTGATATTGTATGGAAGCCTGCAGATTCATATCGCGCCTTTTCCCGAGGATGTGGGATATGCTGGATTAGCACGTATGGGAGCTGGAGAGGGTTTTATTATTGTGGGGATCTCCCCCATCCTGCCCATTCAGACAGGGAGCTCAGGCACGCTGGGAACACCAGTGAACTGTGACGGTCTCATATTAACCTTTACTTAGGGCCTGTCTACACCACACACAAAACAAATGATGAGAAGAAAATAGTCTTTGAGGCAAAGTTTTACTTGATTTACATTTAGGATTTAGAAAATGCATAAAATAATGCATAAGATTTTGCATCTTTTGCCAATATATACAACTGAATATTGTCTGTCAAAACATTACTAAGATTACACACATACACTACCAGTCAAAAGTTTTTGAACAGTAAGATGTTTTATGTTTTTTAAAGAAGTCTCTTCTGCTCACCAAGCCTGAATTGATTTGATCCAAAATACAGCAAAAACTGTAAAATTTTGAAATATTTTTTATTATTTAAAATAACTGTTTTCTATTTAAATATATTTTAAAATGTAATTTATTCCTGTGATCAAAGCTGCATTTCAGCATCGTTACACCAGTCTCCAGTGTCACATGATCCTTCAGAAATCATTCTAATATGCTAATTTGCTGTTCAAGAAACATTTATTATTATTATTATTATTATTATTATTATTATTATCATCATCAATATTTAAAACAGTTGAAAACATTTTTTTTCAGGATGCTTTAATTTATGATGTATTTGATGAATAGAAAGATTCCAAAATCAGCATTTTTCTGAAAAAAAAAAAAAAAAAAGCTTTAGTAACGTTATACACTATACCATTTAAAGGCTTGGAGTCAGTATAATTGTTTATTTTTTGGGAAAGAAATTATAAACTAATGCTTTTATTTAGCAAGGATATTTTTAATTGTTTAAAAGTGATGATAAAGACATTCATAATGTAACAAAAGATTTCTATTTCAGATAAATGCTGTTTTCCTAAACTTTCTATTCATCAAAGAAACATGAAAAAATTCTACTCAGCTGTTTCAACATAATAATAATAAAAAAAATGTTTTTTTTTGAGCAGCAAATCAGAAAATTAGATTGATTTTTGAAAGAATATGTGACTGGAGTAATGATGCTAAAAATTTAGCTCTGAAACCACAGGCATAAATTACATTTTAAAATATATTCAAATAGAAAACAGTTATTTTAAACAGTAAAAATATTTCAAAATTGTACTGTTTATGCTGTGTTTTGGATCAAATTAATGCAGGCTTGGTGAGCAAAAGAGAATCTTACTGTTCAAAAACTTTTGACTGGTAGTGTACAATGTTTTTGAAATAAGTCTCTTTGCTCACCAAAGCTACATTTTAACAGAAACTTTTTGTTCCATTTAAAGTATTAGCAACAAAACAATGACCATAAGGCGAAACTAAATTACAATCTAACAATTGCTCTGTATAAAATTACAACGGAGGTATCTGATATACTGAGAGTGTAACGGAGCAAACTAAAGCATAGCGTGTGAACAGAAAAGGGATGTTAAACTTAAGAAGATGGATTATGTCAGACAGATGAGTGGGATTAGTGCAGATATTAGAAAAGACAAAAATGGTTTACTAAGGGGTAACCATAGCAAGACTTTTGTCAAAACAACATTCCACGAACCATCTTATGACACTGAAAACTCACTGCTATTTTCAAACACAAGGAAATGTTACATTTAGCCGTAATAGGAATAGGACGGGCCTCAAACTAGATCCTAAATATACCCTCTGTGGGTCAATGTCAGTAATTAGTGACTTCTAACTAGTATCCATAGTATGTCACTGCATAATTAAAGCTTTGCCGTGTGAGGCTGAAAAGGAATAAGGATCTCTGAGGCCTGTGAACACCAACACCGCACCCTGGCATTTGGTACTTGTGTGGCCGCGAGGCTCCCTTTTGGGAAAAAGAGGATGTAAAGTGAAAATTGGTTTCAAATGAGCCAAAGCACAGATGGATTCTCTGATGTGGACTGACGTGTCGTGCGCTGTACCACCAGCGCTGCAGCGCAGCACGAATCCCTCAGGCTGAAAACCCCATGACTACTTTCCCTCCGTATATTCATTACAACTGCGGCAAGACTCAGCAGATGAAACGGACCTCACAGATCCTGGCTTAACTCACTCTGCTTCACTGGGTGGTATGTGTGCTAGTGGAAAATGTTTGTGGCTAGTTCACCCAGGACATAGCATACATTTGAATATAATCAGAAAAACTTTAGGAAGGTGATCTTACAATATTGCCGCTACTTAATCTGAATGTTTCCACCCACGGCGCCGCCATTTTGTTTTCGCAAGCGACAACGGTGTACCAGTTCTAACGGCATGGCAAAAGTTCAAGCAAAGCATGCTAACTGTTCTGTCATTGGCTGCACAGACGAGCACAGAAAACTATTTAGAGTCTCACACAGACTGAGACGTCTCAGAGGTCAGAGGTCAGTCTCAGAGGAGATGAGAGCAGTGGATTTAGATTTATTTACTGTATATTACGCTGCTGCCACACAGATCTAATATAAACATGCATTTTTCCCCAGCTGTTTACCTTCACAGACTTAACTGACTTTTTCTGTAACTAATAGTGTGTTTTTAACATAAACTTGTGTGTATTTGACAGTTTAAGCGCAATAAGACATGAAAGAGAACTAGTACTCATGTGCGGTGTGACAAGAAGCTCTTTGGATGTTCGCACTCATAAAGTATATCAGAAGTATATCAGAAGTTTAATATGGTTTAAAACACATTATTTCAGTGTGATAGACATAATAATCAAAACCAGGGTTGCCAGGTTTCCACAAGAAAACCCGCCCAATTCCTACTCAAAACTAGCCCAACTGTGTTTCGGAGGGGGTCCCCCAGTAAAAATAGATTTTCGGGGGGTCAAATGCATGTTGTTTGGTGGGGTTCCCCTGGTAAAATTCACATTCCAGAGGCTAAATATCACATTAAAACCTGTGGCAACAGTGTTAAAGCCCAATTCTGAGAGAAAACCGCAGACTTGGCAACACTGAAGACTTATATTATATATTGTATAAAGGGGCATAATAGGTCTCCTTTAAAAAAAAGGGCAAACATCCAGTTTACAGTTCACACTTAATAAATAGGGTTATATCCAATTTTACAACTTTGTTGCTATGACAAGGTAATGACTAAAGCCCTATCAAAGAAAAAGTGACAAGACATCTTTTAACTGAATAATTATTGTAATTCACTGACTGTAACCTTGATGCTTGTTTTTACAAACGAGGAACAAATTAAAATTAACTGTTGTGGTATTTAAAATTATACCAATAATGCTGTCAGTTAAGCTCAACCTGTATTGTGAAATAGTTCTTTAAATGTAAATTATATTCAACATGTACACAGGGGAATATTACTGCCACGTAAAACAGAAATACACAGGGCAGCATTGCTTGGTCTTTTATCTATTACTCATGAAAACAATATCGTTTTAATCGCCCTTTCTTTATCCGAGAGGAAGTACAGTTTTTCTTTGAAATCAGTGTGTTATGGTTACATATGACTTTAGTCGGTTCCTGTTTAGCCTTGTGTCACCGCACAGGACAGCAGATAGATATTTTATGTATGCGACTGCGTAACAGTAATGCAGTTTAATAGAAGACTATTTCTGAATAATCCCGTTAGGTTTACAAAAGCTGAATGATGCATACGTTTACAAGACAGGAAACCACTCACTTACTTTTCTAGACTGGACTGACTGTTTTGATTTGTATTACTCTAAAACATCATACAGTACAATTTTGTATGGGAAGGAAGGTACGAAATAGAAACATCACTCTCCAGCGCCTGTCATTGTATAAGGCCACATCCAGAGGTGCTAATGAGAGCCTTAAAACTGAGCTGTCGGCAGCAAACAATACACACACGCTGCTTGGCTCCGGTTTGGCCGACCCTGGCTATGAACCAACAAAGCCACAGATTCCAGGGCTATTCACGTTCAGTGGTCTACACACCTCCCTCTGATGCCGGCCCACTCAAATCACCCTTGATGCTCTGAATCACACTGATCGCTGGATTCCACAGCATTACACAAGGACAAATTGTTCAGCTGTCTTTCTTACACAAGGAACAAAACCTGAACAATTATATGAGACTGCAGAGCATTGACTTTATTAGTTCAAAGCTAAACTTGTAGTTCTGAACTGACTGATCTAGTTCATGAGTCTTTCTAAGCATCAAACCAAACCCCTGTTGCAGAAACGAGTGTTCCCAGCTGAATTAATGAATGGTGTGTAAAATAATATCCAGCTTTAGACAATGAAACAATATAAGCATGTGATTCTCACGTGGCAGCTAAAATACCTGTGCAGGTTTCTTTCCTCTTTATAACTTCTCTACACTGTGCACACAATATTATACTTCCATATAAACAACAATCACAAGAGTTGACTAACTTCACACTGTAAAAATTTTTATGACATCCGTTCTGTGTTTCACAATACAATTCATTTAGTCATTTCTACTCATTTTTATGAGTTTGAAACTTGATTTTCTAAGTTGTTAATTAAATTCAAAGAGGTAGAAAACTGCAGGTTGTATGAAGGCATCACTTTGATTTTACTTAAAACTTTAGGACAGCAACTTTAACACAATATATGACCATGGACCACAAAACCAGTCTTTAGTAGCACAGATATATTTGTAGCAATAGCCAAAAATACATTGTACATTGTCAAAATTATCGTTTTTTTTTTTGTTTTTTTTTTCCTAAAGTAAATATATCAAAACTTAATTTCTAATTAGCAATATGCATTGCTAAGAACTTCATTTGAACAACTTTAAAGGTGATGTTCTCAATATTTAGAATTTTTTGCACACTCAGATTCCAGATTTTCCAAATATTATCCTATCCTAACAATACATTAATTGAAAGCTTACAGATAATGTATAAATCTCAATTTCAAAAAATTGACCCTTATGACTGATTTTGAGTTCCAGGGTCACATATGGGCTAGGAAACTGTTGTCTAGTTATTTAAAATGACTTCTCAACTAAATAAAAAAAGTTTTAATTTAATTAAACATACAGAGTATCACTTAACCACTTCATTTAAAAGGCATATACTTACTAAAACACTTTCGCAGTAATATTTTAAACACAAAGCCTGCATTTGTCATTGTTAAAACACTTTTGCAGTGATATTTTCAACATAAAGACAGTCTGTGTATTTTGCTGCATTTTCTACAATAATTAAAATAGGAAAAAGTCAGGTTATTGTTACTTTGTTCGGTTTTTTTAAGTGCACGATGCTTTAAAACTAATTAGACGTAAATATACAGTTTATTAACTTTTCTTCACAGATGTTCAACTTTGAATAGTTAGAAAGAGTTTGAAAACTTGCAAACTTTGGTTGAAGTGGCTGTAACGTTATAAGCTCAACTTTCATCTGGTGCGTTGTTAAATAAGGCTATGTGTAGATATTATCGATTTATGAAAATATTACCATACCTTTTGTCGTCATAACAGGAAAAGCTACGCAGAGTCGTCAAATCTTTACGCAATGCATTATCATGGGATATTATTTATCCACGCTTTCTCCAGCGACGCATTCCAAATTGATGTAAGCGAGACTCTGAAGAATGGACGAAACCAAACCACGCGAACTAAAGGTGTTTCTTCTCACGTAGATTCTCAGTGATGGTTACGACAACAGAAATAACATTTAAAAGAAATTCACAACGCAGAAAAGTCAACACGAGATGTCTGAAGACGTGCGAGACCTGTCTTTTTGTTCTGTGTGTTTTACGACAGCAATTTTAAAGAAACTTAAAACCATATTCCCCCATGCCACAATGGTACGCCCCTCACCCCTCCAGAAACTTTTTTCACAGCGCTGACTGAACTGGCGGTGGGAAGTCCGACTCATTTTACTGAATCGGTTCTTTCGAACAACTTTGTGAACTAGGTAAACCAGTTAATAAATAATTGCAATGTATTACTATATCTGACACCGGACCACAAAAACAGTCATAAGGGTCAAGCTTTTGAAACTGAGATTTATACATCATCTGAAAGCTGAATAAATAAGCTTTCCATTTGTTAGGATAGGACAATATTTGGCCAAGATACTTTGCAAAAAAAAAAAAAAAAAAAAAATCTAAATACTGCTGTTAAAGTTGTCCAAATTAAATTCTTAGAAATGCATTGCATATTACTATTTGAAAATTAGTAATTTTGATATATTTACTGTAGAAAATTTACAAGAGACAATCTGTACTGCTGGCTATTGCTACAACTATACCATTGCTACTTATGAATTGTTTTGTGGTCCAGGGTTACATATTGTTAATAATTATATTATTATATTTGTAATAATCAGTGTTGGAGGTAACGCAATACGCAAGTATTGCAGGTTATGTAATCAGATTACTTTTTTCAAGTAACTAGTATAGGATTGCTTTTTAATTTACAAGAAAATTTCTGAGTTACTTTTCAAATAAGTGACTTTGTTTCCCCATTTTGTTTTCTGTTATTCACTGACACCTCTCCTGTCCCGAATATAAAAAATATAACTATATAAAAATAAATATAACTCTTGTTTTTTTTTTATTGAAAATAAATAAGCAAGCCCAGCCCAGGTGACAAAAGTAACTCAAAAGTAACGTAATTGATTATTTTTTTACAAAAAATTAACCAAGTAACACAATTAGTTACTTTCTAATGGAGTAACGCGATATTAATGCGTTACTTTTTGCGTGACTTTCCCCAACACTGGTAATAATAAGTGTGCTTTTGTAATTTCAGTTAAAGAAACTTCAAATCAGTGGTTTTCAGTTCAGTAGTCAGTTGACTCGTGTACGAATTGTTCAGAACGATTTGGTGAACCGGTTCAAAAGATTCATTCACAAATCGGACACTGTTAACGGAACACATGCTGAGCAGCATGTACAGTTTGATCGTACTTTATTGGCCTAAATCGTTTGCAAACGACACGTCGGTACTGTATTGGATAGGAAATGAGGGCTTTTGTAATTTCTATAAAATGAGCCTTTGAGCTGCATGCAATCGAGTCTTTTGAAAGGCAGAGAAGGTAGAATGTAATGTGCCATTATGGGACTGCAGGGTGCTGGTGCCTTTTATTAACATATGAAAGGTTTCACCTTGAAAAGGAGACTGTCTCACAGTAAATGCCCATGCGCCAGGCACAGAAAAGAGAGAAATGTTCATTGAATTGCCAAAGCAAGCGTATTTGAACATAGAATAGCTTTCCACTGCAGTATTCTGTTTTCTTACTTCATACGGTAAGATCCGAATACCGAAAGTGTCATATAAAATGGAAGTTAACCCTGTTACACAGTAATGATCTTGCTCCATGTTTCACACCTTTCATACTTGGTTAGTAAAACAGGTTTCGAAGCGTTTGTAAATCTTGCGTCAGGAGTCTGTCTGAGGAAATGTCACCACGTGGATCCTTCAGCTGTCTTGCGTCTTCTGAAACAAACAGAAAAAAAAATATTTCCGTCGCATATGACTGGATATACAGCGTGTGAAAGTTTCTGTACAACTTATGAATATATAATAAGGTAAACACAGAAGCAGGCTATGATTGGTTGGCTGTTCCTCAAGAACTTGCTGTGGTTAGCCAAGAAACAAACGGTGTATAGGCAGCTATTAGCAACCGCTTGTTTAAAATATCATGACAGCTTGTCTGCAATGCGACGTTCTTAAAATATTGAGCCATACTAATAATGCAGCATATGACAACAGTATCAATAAACACATAATTTATAAACACGTTGAGTTTGTAACTTGCAAAGCGCACACCTACCGCAAGATGTCAGCAGCGAGCTGTGAGGTTTGGTCTTCAGTGTTTTGTAGTAGTCTTTAACAAAAATGCTAATGATATGCCATAAACAAAAAATCCAACAAGTTTCGCTTACACAAAAGTACAAACAGATCTAAGTATTGTTTTACTAACCTTACGAATATTGTTTACAACTAACATGCAAGTTAACGTGGGCTCAAATGAGACATTTCTCAGTCTGTATTATAGAAAAGAACATAATAGTCCACATTTATAATTGTTTTAGAATTTAAGTTGTGTAATTGAGATGGGTTTGTCAAAATCTTTCCTGAAGTGCTTTGCCAGTACTGTGTGGTTTCCCCTAAGAGGAAAAAACATTTACTTTGCAAGTGTTTGAACTCATTTATAGCTCTTTTGATCTATGTCTCTAGTCAAAGCATGCAGTAAACTTGGATTGAGTTTTACTATGATGATTCACATATTAGCCACATACATTTTGGCAGCAACACATGTGAAAATCAGAATCATACATAATAATTTTGTAGTAGTCTGATATAGTCTGATAACCACTGTGTGTGAATTGGTATTTTCTTCATTACAAGAACCAAATGTCACCAGAAGTATAGTAATAACAGCAAAATTTGACCTTTGAACATTTTTTGGTCAACATGATGAAACAAGCTTATACAGTGGTGTGGAAAAAGTGTTGGCCCCCTTAATGATTTTTTTTTTTTTTTTTTTTTTTTTTTTGCATGTTTGTCACACTTTAATGTTTCAGATCATCAAACAAATTTAAATGTTAAATCAAAGATAACACAAGTAAACACAACATGAAGTTTTTTTTATAAAGGTTAAAACACCTCAGTTTCTCTAGCCACACCCAGGCCAGATTACTGCCACACCTGTTCGCAATCAAGAAATCACTTAAATAGCCTGACAAAGTGAAGTAGACCAAAAGATCCTCAAAAGCTACACATCATGTTGAAATCCAAAGAAATTTAGGAACAAATGAGAAAGAAAGTCATTGAGATCTATCAGTCTGGAAAAGGTTATAAAGCCATTTCTAAAGCTTTGGGACTCCAGCGAACCACAGTGAGAACCATTATCCACAAATGGCGAAAACATGGAACAGTGGTAAACCTTCCCAGGAGTGGCCGGCCGACCAAAATTACCCCAAGAGAGCAGCGACGACTCATCCAAGACGACCCATCCACAACAACATCTAAAGAACTGCAGGCCTGTCTTGCCTCAGTTAAGGTCAGCGTTCATGACTCTACTATAAGAAAGAGACTGGGCAAAAATGGCCTGCATGGCAGAGTTCCAAGACGAAAACCGCTGCTGAGCAAAAAGAACATAAAGGCTCATCTCAGTTTTGCCACAAAACATTTGATGATCCCCAAGACTTTTGGGAAAATACTCTGTGGACTAACGAGACAAAAGTTGAACTTTTTGGAAGGTGTGTGTCCCATTACATCTGGCATGAAAGTAACACAGCATTTCAGAAAAAGGAACATACCAACAGTAAAATATGGTGGTGGTAGTGTGATGGTCTGGGGCTGTTTTGCTGCTTCTGGACCTGGAAGACTTACTGTGATAAATGGAACCATGAATTCTGCTGTCTACCAAAAAATCCTGAAGGACAATGTTCGGCCATCTGTTCGTGACCTCAAGCTGAAGCGAACTTGGGTCCTGCAGCAGGACAATGATCCAAAACACACCAGCAAATCCACCTCTGAATGGCTGAAGAAAACAAAATGAAGACTTTGGAGTGGCCTAGTCAAAGTCCTGACCTGAAGCCTATTGAGATGCTCTTGCATGACCTTAAAAAGGCGGTTCATGCTCGAAAACCCTCCAATGTGGCTGAATTACAACAATTCTGCCAAGTGAGTGGGCCAAAATTCCTGCGCAGCGCTGTAACAGATTCATTGCAAGTTATTGCAAACGCTTGATTGCAGTTGTTGCTGCTACGGGTGGCCCAACCAGTTAAGTTTAGGGGGCAAACACTTTTTCACACAGGGCTATGTGCCCTTCATAATAAAAAAAAAACTTAATTCAAAAACTGCATGTTGTGTTTACTTGTGTTATCTTTGATTAATTTTTAAATTTGTTTAATGATCTGAAATATTAAAGTGTGACAAACATGCAAAAAAAAAAAAAAAAATCAGGAAGAGGGCCAACACTTTTTCACACCACTGTATATGTTATAAAAATGCAGAAAGTTTAGTGTGAAAGGTGCACATATAAAAATACTTCTGTCAACGGAATGTCCCCATAAAACATTGAAACCCAACTGTTTCAGTTGTGAATTATGGAAAAAAAGTTTCCATGTGCTGTTTTGCTAGCACATTTACCACAGACAGTAAATAGAAGCTGTGATCACCTAAACCGAGTCAAAATGTGTTTCCTGTGTAGAGTAAATTGTGTGGTTCTGTGGACAAAATGAATGCCTTTGTCTAGACTTAAGCCGCAAAGCATCATGTGACCAAAATGGTGCAAGAAAGCTTATTTCCTACGATGTTATCTAGGTGACTAATGTGCAATTTCCCAGATATTATACAAAAAGAACTGAATGTGAATAATGTTTATGAAGTTGAGATATTTAAAGTCAGACTTTGTTTTCTATTTAGAACTGTGTACTACATTAAATACATATAAAAAACAGGACATATTATTTTCCTTTCATTTTCAATAACTGAAAACAGAGTCTGTTTTGTTCAAATTTACAAAAATTTTATCTCATACCGTATGCCCGCCTTTCAGTTTTACTAACACACTTCCTTTGTTGTGTCTTTAAATTTGTGGACAGAGTAACAAAGTGTGAAAGAGGATTCATTATCAAACCGAGAGTACCTTATCAAAATGCTGACTGCAATGCAGGGGAAAGCGTTCATGAGAATGTTTGTGAAATAACATTCTCACCGGGGTTCTTATGTAAACTTAAACTGTGGTTAATGAGGGCAGTTGTAAAAAGTCAACATAAAAGTAAAGGATAGGTCATAACCTATTTTTTTCTTAGAAAAAAAAACATGTGGCATTGATGTTTCGGGGTAAAGCGGTGCAGTTTGTGTTGACGGCACATAACACACGCGCGTTAATGAAGCCAGATCAGTTAATTCATTTAAGTTAAAAAAGCTTACTTGTTTTAGTGCAATCAGTAACTTCAAATCTGATGATTTATTTAAAAACTTGGTGCCATACATCAAAGAAAACAAAAAACTATTGAACTTTCACAACATCCCACTCGATTCCTGAAATCATTCAGCAACGCTGGCACTTATTTAACTGACTTGTTAACTCACACTCTGACAGTTCTTTTTTGTATTGTTTCAAATGCAATTGAAAAAGTTTGGTTTCATTTTATTTATTTAATTATTAATTTTGCTTGTATTGTTTCAAATGCTATTGAAAAAGTTTGGTTTCATTTTATTTATTTAATTATTAATTTTGCTGTGGAAGGCAACACACGGCAATGGAAAGACATTTGAGTAGCTGGTAGCTTTTCTTCCACTTAATGTGTTTTGTTTTGTGCCAGCAGTTTTTCAGTCCTTTTCACGCAGAGTATTCTATCATTTTTTCTAAGCTAAGAGTTGTGACCTAGGTTTGCCTTTTAAGCGGTGCATGCAAGAACCATCTAGTATCAAAACTTGCTGTGTGATTCGCATCGCAGTTCCCTTTCGAAATGAATCACACACAGCAAGTTTTGATACTAGATGTTTCTTGCGGTGCATGCAAGAACCATCTAGTATCAAAACTTGCTGTGTGATTCATTTCGAAGGGGAACTGCGATGCCATGCCACCAAGTGTGAACCATTGAACTCTCAAGTCTCACTGCAGCCCACTCAGGTTCTCATGAGAAAAGTTTTTCAGAAAAAAAATGAAACCTTTGTTCTGATGCCATTCTCATTTGTTCAGTGCATTATAGTGATGATGACTGATCAGTGCAATGATTTTTTTGGGACGCTAAACATTTAAACGCTCTGAAGAACGGTAGGTGATTTTGCTGTATAATGAGATAAAGGCTGATAAAACATTTCTCAAAATTCTTAAAAAAATAGAGATATTTAGGAATTTGAATATACAGTGATTCAAGTGTTTTGTTTAAGCTACAATATTATTAATAAAATTGAAAGAGACTTATATGCTGATAAATGTAAGAAATTTTATTAAAAAGCATGCGTACACAAGTAAATATAAAGAGTAACCATTTTTTTTTAAATGTTGTATCTAGAAATATTTAAACTAAATTACTAAATAACAAAATTACTATATAATGACCACCATGCTTTCTAGATGACTTTCATTGCTTGCAATGCATTTCAATTATTCTTTGTACACTAATATGTTCACCAATACATAATCTGTTTTTATGTAAGAAATTAAAAATAGAAATGTATATACAATTGCTCAAAAAATTATACATGATAAACGCAAAAACATGCAACATAACTTAGCAAATACAGACAAGTACATATGTGACCCTGGAAGACAAACCCAGTCATAAAGGTCACATTTTTGAAATTGATATTTATGCATCATATAAAATCTAATGATAAATAAGCTTGTTAGGATAGGACAATATTTGGCTGAGATAAAACTATTTGAAAATCTGAAATCTGAGGGTGCAAAAAAAAAAAACCCCTATTGAGAAAATCACCTTTAAAGTTGTCCAAATATAGTTCATAGCAATGTATATTACTAATTAAAAATTAACGTTTGATACATTTACGGTAGAAAACATGATCTTTACTTAATATCCGAATGATTTTTGCAATAAAAGAAAAATGAATATTAAAAATAATATAAACAAATATACCCATGCTACTTACGACTGGTTCTGTGGTCCAGGGTCACATATAAAAAGAAACTGTGTTTTAAAGTTGCTAGATGAGTGTAAGCACAAAGTCTAAATACTCACAATTGTCACTAAATTGCTGTACAATGGCCAAGTTGATCAATGATACTTTTTAGATTAATGAATATTTGTCGAAATGTGTACACAACTAAATTATTGTTCACTCATAATTTCTGTAGGAAATTAAACAGGAATTGCATTAAACATTGCTCAAAGTGAAAAAAATATATGTACTACTCAATTTAAACACTCTAAATGATTAATTAATATCTAATTTGAGCAAATGCTTAAAACTAAAGATCTTAACATCAGCTTAATTTGATTTCACTGACTAAAGAGAGCGTTCTGAAAACGGCAAACTGAAACAGAGATTTCACTCCTTAAGAGTAAGTGAGAAAAGCCGCCCGCGGGTTGATGCATTTCCAGAATAAGTCTCAGATGTGCCATTAGAGAGAGAATTAGATGAGATGTAGCTGTGGTTCACATCTCCTTGACCCACGCAGCTGAAACAGAGGATCAAAGCTCTGCGCCTGAAATGCTGATCCAAAAAGAAGTAGATGGCTGGATTTATACAACTGTTGAGAAATGCCAGACAGCAGGACAGTGTGAGTCCTTTAAGCACGGTCACCCTTGTTTCGTCGCTGAGATCTCCTGTTCTTATCAGTCCGATGACCTGGATGGACTTGAACAAATTGAATGGTAGCCAGGAGATCAGAAAAGCAGCGATTATTGCAAACACGATCTTAACCGAATGGCGTCTTCTGGCTTCTGCACGTGAGTTTGCGGCGGTCTGGCAGTGACGCCGCAGGTTAACCAAAATCGACCCATAACAGAGGCAGAGAATCAGTACGGGGAGCAGAAAGGTTAGAAATATGGTCAGAAGATTCATTCCTTGGACAAAAGGGGATTTCGAATCTTCCGAACACACCGTATCGTCTATCAACTGACGGTACACCAGAGATGGAATTCCTAGGAAGAAAGAAATGATCCACACGACGGCACAGGTGATCTGGGCACAGTTGCTGCTTCGCAGAAACTGAGAGTCCATGAGGCGCACCACAGCCAGGTATCGGTCTACACTCATGCAGGTGAGGAAGAAGATGTTGGAAAAGCGGTTGACTGCAATGATGAAGCTGCTGATCTTGCACGAGGCTTCACCGAAGGGCCACTCTTCATAATAGGCCGAAGCTGCCCATAACGGCAATGTGAAGACAAACACAAGGTCAGCCAATGCCAGGTTCATCACAAAGATGTCCACAAGACGTTTGTTTTTCTTACGCCGCTTGCCGATGACCACAATGACAAACAGGTTCCCCGAGAAGCCAGTGAGGAACATGATGATGTACAGCACAGGAATGTAGATATTGGACATTGGCAGAAATGCCCTGTCCACCGTTGTATCGTGAAGGGTGTAGTAGTCATACTCATCTGTGTAGTTCAGTGGAAAAACATGAGCAGAGCCGTAATCGCTTGTGGAGCTCATTGTAACTTCAGAGAGTGCCATCTCTGTGCTGCTTGCCATCTCTGCACAAGTGATGGGCAAAGCAGAGAAAACCTAGCATGTCACATGCTTGGAAACCACAGACTGCAATAACAGGCTCTCACTCTATTTCCTTAAAACGTTAAATTTATCACAGAGAAACACGTTTTCTTTAGCTTACAGTTCTGAAATGTAAATTCTTGGTGTTTTTTATTTCCATCATGTTAATATAGATATTTAAGAAGGATTTCATTTGTTGCTAATTGGTTCATGAGTACTTTTTTAAAGCTGATTTTCATTTTTTTCTGAGCACTTTCGAGATATTGAGCTTGAAAGTTTTAGCATCTTGTCAAAGAATAACAATATGTGAATAACTACATTTTGACAAAAATGTCAGATAGAACCTTATAATTCTAAGGTGACGATTTGTGACCTCAAAACCAGTCTTAAGTGGCACGGGTATATTTGTAGCAATAGGCAACAATACATATGGTTCAAAATGTATTTTTCTTTTATGCCAGAAATCTACTTTCTACTGTAAATATATCAAAACTTAACTTTTGATTAGTAAATTTTCAACTTTAATATTTAGTTTTTTTGCACCTTAGATTGCAGATTTTCAAATAGTTATATTGATATCCCATACATCAATGGAAAGCTTATTTATTTAGCTTTCAGGTAATAAATCTAAAAAAATTTTTTACCCTTATTACTGGTTTTGTGAACCAGGGTCACATTTGATGTTAGAATCTTAATGCAAATGTTTGTCATGAGATCTTTTCTCATGGGAATAAATAATGTTTAAGCAGTTTTCTCTCATATGCACAATCAGTTCCTCTTAGCAAGACTAAGAGACAAAGCGTCATGCACACAGTTAAAGAAAGAAGTGAGAAAAATGATGTAGTTGGTTGGTGAGATTTATTTTTGTAATTCGTCTGTGCAACGAACTTAAGAATAAGAGTGTGAAAGGCGCAGAGGTTTTTGACAAATCTACCGAGCTGTTGTGGTTTCCTGGTGTTTACAGGGGCACCATACGTTTTTATGCTAATTGCTTACAAGACAGGATACAAATGTTCTGTAAAGGGCTACTTTTATAGCTTTCTGTCAGAACAAAAGTAATAGAAATACATAAAATGGTCATGCGCAGTAACAGAAAATTTTGTGGGAAATAGTGCTGCAAGGTATGATGCACATCTCACATGAAAGTAGCTTTCAAACCGAGTAGGTTTCTGTTGGTCAACATGGCAAATCCATGTGGCCAACCTGAACTCGTTGCGAAATCTCCAAATTGCTTTCGAAATGACTGGGCTTTGCAAACAAAACTACGGTAAATGTAGTCACACCTTAGAGCAGGTGAAACATTTGAACAAATTTCAAGGAAACCTTTTTATCAGTGTGAAGAAATCTGAGGTGAGCTACGTTGTTTCAGCTGTGTCCAAACAAAATGATTGCATAATTATAACTTATCAATTTGATTTTATGCTTTCAGATTCCTTTTAAATATTTTTAGGATATATTTTATTCTAGATATCTGTTTGTATGTGCACATCTGTTGAATTATTATTATTATTTTTTTCAGATTGTTTTTGAGGACCAGCTATTGATGTGGTTCCTGCACTACCTTGTAATGTTTATCACGCCCTGGGTTTAGAGGCGGTTACGCAGTGGTTAGAGATGTTGGCAATAACCGAAAGGGTCGAAGATTTCCTGTGCTGATCAGTCAGCAAAAAAAAGAGTCTTCTTTCACTTTAAGGACTACATTAATAAAACGGTTTTACATTAAATATTAAATTAAATTAAATATTACATTTTCAAGCACAACAAAATCAAACACCAACTGGTTACAAATTTGTAAAAGCTCTATATGCAGACAATACGGTGCTGTACATGTTAGAACTAATGTTAATGCAACTGGTCATCTGCAAATTTCTGGTCATCTGCAAATCTGCATGATGCCAGCTCATGTCCATCTCAGGAAAGAAAAAAAGGATTCATGCTAAATGTCACATGAGAAACCAGAATTATTGCATCCCGTTTAGGTCTTCTGTATGCACTCGTTACATATAAAGCTGTTTTATATAAGATTCTTTGAAGAAAAGATACCAAAAAATAAGCTTAATTGATGTCTGTAATATATGAAGATTGATATATATATATTGGTGGCCAAAATTATTTGAACATTAATTTTTTTACCAGCTAAAAATGGTTTTAAGTCAGTTATTTCTATATTTTGCTGTAGTGTGTCAGTAGGAAATGTCAGTTTACATATCCGAACATTAATTTAGCAATTAACTGTAATAATCCAGTGAGATTACTGTGACTATTTCTCTTCTCACTGATATAAAAAAATGAAATTGAAAAACATTTAGCTAAGTTAGCTTTTTAACTCAAAATAAAATCATTAGATATTACTGTTATTTTATAATGCTGTTAACACTTTCTCTGACAAGCGGCAGTAATGAAAACTGTTTTCTGGTTGTCCTGTAATGTTCACATATACCCTGCACTGGAACTAAAGATTTTATAGTTAAAAACTAACAATTTTTAGGTTTATGCAAAAAAAAAAAAATTACAGACTGAAAAATACAAAATTGAAATGTATTGTATGCTATTTTTAAAGTCAATAAATTTTATTTTTGTGACAAAAACAGTGTCTTCCTTTTAGACTACACACAAAGCAGTAATGCTCATACAGTACATTAATGTACTATTTGTTAAAAATTGAATTTATTCATGAATTCATAAAAAAAGAGCATTCTACTAATCTGAATGCAATTACGGTACTGTGATATTCACTGTATAAAAATTACAGTAGTACAGTAAGTTACTGTGATTAAACTTACAGTCAGCATACTGTGGAATATATTACCACAACTTACTTGCCAATTGCTGCCAGCAAGTACAGTTCCCCTTCAGTCGTTTCACTACAACGTTACATATGGGAACTCGCCTGAGATACCAATCACCTCTGAGCTTTATAGAAAAGGCCAATGAAAATTGGCAAGTGGAATTTGCATGCCGAACCACTCCCCCGGACATACGGGTATATAAGAGGGCGGTAAGCAACCACTCATTCAGATTTTCGCTTCGGAGCCTCACACATGAGCTACGAGCTGTCTTCATTCATAAAAAGAAGAGATTACAACTTCTGCAGAGTTCACGCTCTCTCCGCTGACGTGCTGCCGACTAAAAAAACAATTTCATATAGCAGCCGTCAGCGTGATCCTGCGAGCCTGCATCAACATCAAGCCGGCTTTTTGCACAACAGCGAGCCCACCTGAGTGCCCACGTTGAGAGGCATCTTCCCGGTATGTCTTTCCGACCGTGTGTTTCTGGATGTGGTAGTTTCCTTACCTCTCTGGACGGTCATGATCATTGATGATTCATTGCGAACGCATGTCCATGGCTACGTTGAGATCCCGCCTCTCGTTTGCGAGACGGCTCCCCTCGTCGTCTTCCCCGCGGTAGTTCGTCTAGCCGTAAAGGCTTTACAGCTGCCACGGCGAGACACTTAGGGGAACTCACGGTGACAGTGCAGAATGTTCCGCCGGGCAGAAAAACCCTGCAGACTTCTGCTCCATCGGGTAGTCCCGTCGTACTGCCCAAGCTGATCGCTTCCCCGCCCCGCGGACTGAGTGTCTCCTTCGGTGTGCCCCCAGAGGATAAGATATCTATCATTGCATCAGAGGGTGAACAGTCGGCTGATGAGGCGGACAGCTCGTCGGGACAGCGCCCCCTCCGCGGTCGCTACCCCGTCTGAGGCGGACGCCGAACTGTCGGCTATGCTCCTCCGGGCCACCAGGGGGATCTGGCTGGAGGTGCCTCAGGCGCCCTCACCTGATCCCTCGAGGTTGGATGATTGGTTTCTGGGGGCGGGGTCCGCATCACCGCCGCGCTCCCCCCGGTGCCTTTCTTTCCGGAGGTGCACAAAGAGCTAACCAGGTTGTGGCGGGCCCCTTATTCGTCTCGTCCGCGCCCTGGCTCCTCGGCCCTCGCTACCCTCGACGGCGGGGTAGCCAAGGGTTACGTGGCGGTCCCCCAGGTTGAGCGTGCGGTCGCGGTGCACTTGTGTATCAGGCCAAGGCACTAAAAAACTGCACGAGAGTAGTTCCAACCAAGGGGTAATGCAGGACTTGCGTGCAGAGACCGACTTCGCCCTCCGGTCGACGAAGGTCACGGTGCAGTCCCTTGGTCGGGTGATGTCCACTCTTGTGGTCCAGGAGCGACACCTCTGGCTGACCCTGGCTCAGATGGCAGACGCCGACAAAGCACGTTTCTCGGCGCTCCCGTCTCCCAGGGCGGCCTCTTCGGCGACACTGTCGGGGACTTTGCCCAGCAGTTCTCGGCAGTCCAGAAGCAGACGGAGGCCATTAAACATATCCTGCCCCGGCGCGAGACAACCAGGAAGTCCCCGGGTGCCCAACCTCAGCCTGCCCGTCGCCGAGGGCGCCCCTCTACGGCCCCGAAACAATCTGCTCCGTCTCCGGCCGAGGCCCATGACGCAGCCCTTGCGTCGAGACGTCGAGCCGGCCTCAGGGACCAGCCAAGAACACCTGCAGGTCTACGAAGTGTCCCTGACACGGGCAATCCGGAGATGGAGGAAGTTGCTCTTCGGGGGACGACAACATCAGCGCCCCCACTCCCGGAGGAGGGCCGAGAGCTTCTGTGTGCTCAGCCGCCGCCGGCCCACGGGTCGGCAGTACCCACCCACTCACAGAAAGAGCAATTTTCCACATCTCTGGGTCTAGTGCCCCGGGATCTAGAGCGACGTGATGCCTCCTCTGATTCGGACCCGGAGCACACATTCGCCAGCGCGGGAACCAGGGAAGAAGGTAAGCGCTGCCCCGTGCAGCCAGACTTTTCTCCAGGACGTTCTTCCTTCTGGAATCAGGTCACATCTTTCAACGTTCCGCTGATCCCACTCGCGGTCAGACTGGGAGCCTGGTTAGAGCTCCCCAGCCCCTCCCGGTGGTTGAACCGGACGGTACGTCTTGGCTATGCGATTCAGTTCTCCAGGCACTTGCCCAAGTTCAGGTGCATCCTCTTCACTTCTGTCCGCTCGGACGTGGATGCCTCTGTCCTGCGTGCGGAGATTGCAGTCTTGCTGGCGAAGGACGCAATCAAGCCTGTCCCTCCAGCCGAGATGAAGTCAGGGTTTTACAGTCCCTACTTCATCGTGCCCAAGAAGAGCGGTGGGTTACGACCGATCCTGGACCTTTGAGCTCTGAATCGGTCCCTTCTCAGGCTGCCGTTCAAGATGCTCACTTCAAAGCGCATCCTTTCTTGCGTTCGACACCAGGAGTGGTTCAATTCCTCGTGCCTAAATCACATGTGCTCCGACCCCCAACCCATGCTTCAGTATAACTGGCATCCCTGTGGGGCCCCTCTACTGGCCATCAGGGTGTTACGTACCATCTCCATCTGCTGACACGTACGCCTGTCGGCACGTGGGTTCGTATGTAACGCGGTTCAGGTTCGTGGCCTTTTCCATGAGTTTGTTCCCATATGTAACGTCGTAGTGAAACGACTGAAGGGGAATGTCTAGGTTACATACGTAACCCTCGTTCCCTGAAGGAGGGAAACAGAGACGTTACATCCCCTGCCATGAACCTGGGTCGCACTGTATGCCATGCTATGGTTCGGCTCCTCAGCAAAAACCTGAATGAGTGGTTGCATACCGCCCTCTTATATACCCGTATGTCCGGGGGAGTGGTTCAGCATACAAATTCCACTCGCCAATTTTCATTGGCCTTTTCTATAAAGCTCAGAGGTGATTGGTCTCTCAGGCGAGTTCCCATATGTAACCTCTCCGTTCCCTCCTTCAGGGAACGAGGGTTATACGTAACCTAGATGTTATCTTTTTTCATGTGACCTTTAAGGGATAGCGCTGGTGCTGGTGATCAGAATTCCAGTAACGGGGAACGTGTCTGGTGTAGGCGGCTGTGGTGAATCCATGGGAGAGGGTGTATCTGACCTTTAAGGTGGGGGGAAATTCCAAGATTGCATATACCCCCATATATGCACCATCTCTTAGGCATTCACTAACCTACACCAGACCCCCATTACTGGAAATCTGATCACCTGCACTCACTCTGCCCTGCCCTCTGTCTCTGGTCTCATCCTTGTGATATCGTGACAATATTTCTGATGAAGAAACCTACCAGTAGTTTTTAAATGATAGCTTACTTAAGTTTAAATGATTTTGTAATGCTATCTACACAAATATTTGTGATGACAAACTCCAATCAAGCAGTTACCAGGCTAGTGGACCATGACTACAACTTAACTGCTCTCACATATGCATGTGATGAAGAAAGATGTTGGAAGAAACTGCCAAAATAGGATATGACCATACACCATTGCCCAGCCTGACTCCCAAGAAAATACAAAGAAAGATGAAAGACATACCAAAACAACCAGACAAAAAAGGAATTTCTAAACTGCTCGTAACTCTAAAAATAAACATTTAAATAATACATATAATATAATATATAAAAAATAATATATTCATGTAAAAAGGCCTGTTTTTATTGGTAGTTGAGGTAAGTGGTTGTGAGTGAATGTGGTTAATGCAGTGGTTCTCAGCAAATAGTTCTGGCTGAGGACCCCTTGCTCTGCACAATTTGTATGTAAATCTTATCTGACAGTTCAGTTCATAGTGATCAGATGGAGACAGGAATTAACAAATACTGGTCCACAGAGAAGTGAAGCATTGTAATGCATGTTGAATGGATCATTTGATTTGGCCAATCCAACTTGTACTGGATATTGTCATCAAGCTGTCAGTTTTGCTTATAAACGTTTACATTAATAACACTTTTTTATTTATTGCAGGGAAGAAGCCTCTAGCCCAGGAAGATGATGCCAGCTCATGTCCATCTCAGGAAAGAAAAAAAGATTCATGCTGAATGTCACATGCAGAAACCAGAATTAGTGCATCCTGTTTAGGTCTTCTGTATGCACTCGTTATATATAGAGCTGTTTTACATACATTTTTTTGAAGAAAAGATACCAAAATACAAGCTTAATTGATGTCTGTATATATGAAGATATATAAAAAATATATATATATATATACATATATATATAAATATTGGTGGCCAAAACTATTTGAACATTAATATTTTTGTCAGCTAAAAATGAGTTGAAGTCAGTTATTTCTATCTTTTGCTGGTGTGTATAAGTTGGAAATATCAGTTTACATTTCCAAACATTCATTTTGCAATTAACTGTAATAATCCAGTGAGATTTCTGTGAGATTTCACCTGGTGAAAACACTAGTGTTCTTATAATTTTGGCCACCACTGTATAAACGTTAATTATTTTTCTTCTCACTGATATTAAAAAATGATAGTGAAAACACTTTGCTAAATTAGTTTTTTATCCCAAAATAAAATTAATAGATATCACTGTTATTTTATAATGCTGTTAACACTTTCTCTGAAAAGCGGCAGTAATGAAAACTGTTTTCCGGTTTGTCATGTAATGTTGACGTATACCCTGCACTGGAACTAAAGATTTTATAGTTAAAATCTATACAGTTTTAGGTTTATGCAAAATAAAAAAATGTTTACAGACTGAAAAATACAAAATTGAAATGTATTGTATGCTATTTTTTTATGTATTTTCACATTTTAAAGTAAATAAATGTTATTTTTGTGACAAAAACAGTGTTTTTCTTTTAGACTACACACATTTAAAGCAGTAATGCTCATTACAGTACAGCATACTAATTATTATTTGTTAAAAACGAATTTATTTATGAATTATTTATTTTTAAAAAGAGCATTTTATTTATCTAAATGCAATTTTGGTACTGTGATATTCACTGTATAAAAATTACAGTAGTACAATAAGTTACTGTTGTTAAACTTACAGTCAGCATACTGTGGAAAATATTATATATAACTTACTTGCTAATTGATTCCAGGAAGTAATAATGTAACCACGCTATATGTGAACCTCATAATGGGGGAATTCCATCTTAGGTTGTATACAGCCTGGTATTCACAGATATTCTCCCTTTCCTTAAATAAAAACATGATGGCAAACTCCAATCAAGCAGGTACCGGGCTAGTGGACCATGACTACAACTTAACTGCTCTCACAGAGGCATGCGATGAAGAATGATGACGGAAGAAACTGCCAAAATAAGATATGACCATTCACCATTGCCCAGCCTCACTCCCAAGAAAGTACAAAGATGAAAGACATACCAAAACAACCAGACTAAATAACAAATGAAGTGATCTTCAATAAAATTCAAACTCTAATTAAGAGATTTGACGAGCAAGACCAACAACTGAAAATAATTGAGAAGACAATGGAGGAGAATGCACACGCAGTTAAAGAGAACAAAGAAGACTGAAAAAGGAAATAGTAGACTTGAGGAAAGAGAACATCTCACTGAGACAGCAGTGTTTGGAGCATGCCAGATACAAGATATTTCTAAGTTTAATAATGATTTGTTAAAGAATGACAGATTTTCTCAACAGGTGTTGAGAAAATATGATATGACTGATCTAAATAAATGGGAATGGTTTAAATTTAAGGTAAAACAAATAGCAATTGATATAGGCATAAGCAAATTTCCTCGTGCTTCAAGCTTTCATCGTCAGGACATAACTTCGATGTGTGAAGGTAAGAAATGTTTGTATTTGCCATAATACGTTTTTAAAATGTCTTTTGTGATCTTTTGGAGATGGTCGAGGGGCATTTGGCACATATACAGTCGTGGTCAAAAGTTTTGAGAATGACACAAATATTAGTTTTCACAAAGTTTGCTGCTAAACTGCTTTTAGATCTTTGTTTCAGTTGTTTCTGTGATGTACTGAAATATAATTACAAGCACTTCATACGTTTCAAAGGCTTTTATCGACAATTACATGACATTTATGCAAAGAGTCAGTATTTGCAGTGTTGGCCATTCTTGTTCAGGACCTCTGCAATTGGACTGGACATGCTCTCAATCAACTTCTGGGCCAAATCCTGACTGATAGCAACCCATTCTTTCATAATCACTTCTTGGAGTTTGTCAGAATTAGTGGGTTTTTGTCTGTCCACCCGCCTCTTGAGGATTGACCACAAGTTCTCAATGGGTTTAAGATCTGGCGAGTTTCCAGGCCATGGACCCAAAATGTCAACGTTTTGGTCCCCGAGCCACTTAGTTATCACTTTTGCCTTATGGCACTGTGCTCCATCGTGCTGGAAAATGCATTGTTCTTCACCAAACTGTTGTTGGATTGTTGGAAGAAGTTGCTGTTGGAGGGTGTTTTTACCATTCTTTATTCATGGCTGTGTTTTTGGGCAAAATTGTGAGTGAGCCCACTCCCTTAGATGAGAAGCAACCCCACACATGAATGGCCTCAGGATGCTTTACTGTTGGCATGACACAGGATTGATGGTAGCGCTCACCTTTTCTTCTCCGGACAAGCCTTTTTCCAGATGCCCCAAACAATCGGAAAGAGGCTTCATCAGAGAATATGACTTTGCCCCAGTCCTCAGCAGTCCATTCGCCATACTTTTTGCAGAAGATCAATCTGTCCCTGATGTTTTTTTGGAGAGAAGTGGCTTCTTTGCTGCCCTTCTTGACACCAGGCCATCTTCCAAAAGTCTTGGCCTCACTGTGCGTGCAGATGCGCTCACACCTGCCTGCTGCCATTCCTGAGCAAGCTCTGCACTGGTGGCACTATGATCCCGCAGCTGAATCCTCTTTAGGAGACGATCCTGGCGCTTGCTGGACTTTCTTGAATGCCCTGAAGCCTTCTTAACAATGCAGTGGAAAGTTTTTTCGGGATTAAGTTAATTTTCATGGCAAAGAAGGACTATGCAATTCATCTTATCACTCTTCATAACATTCTGGAATATATGCAAATTGCTATTATAAAAACTTAAGCAGCAACTTTTCCAATTTCCAATATTTATGTAATTCTCAAAACTTTTGGCCACGACTGTACATGGTAGACTGAAAACTGCCTCACCAGGTGGACCTGCGAGCTGCGCCCGCTGCACATCTCGACGGTGGGAGCTTATTTTAACAAGCTTTACAGTTTCTTTTGTTAGATTAATTGTGAACAGAATCGCTTTTAATTAATCATTGACACGTTGTAGTGCTTCACATGTGAAAATGCATTAGTTCGTCGCGTCTTTCTCTTTGAAAATGAACATTCGTGGTGCCATGTATTGTGCAAATTGCCCTAACGCTAACATAATCTCTGATGCTTAAGCTTTTCTTGACTTTTTAGCTATCGCTATTTTATAATATTCGCTATGTGTAGCCTATAAATAACAAAAGTATCTTTATTTTACTCTTGCAGCTTTGAATGGAAAACACTCCTGAAGCACTTGTGGCAGACTGGCAGTTACTGACGTGACAGGAGACAAACGAGAGACTTCATCTCACCGACCCTCACCACCACTTGTATGCAGATAAAAATATGTAAATAAAACGATTAATACTTAAGAGTTTGTCAAATACCATATTTAAAAAAAAAAATAGTGCAAAGTACAAACTTTATAAACCATTAACAACTTTTAATGTTAACAATTAAAATGTTGTAATGACTGTATTGTGATTGTTAGTAGCAGGTTTAATAAATTGTGTTTTTGTTTTTTGCAGTGTCTTTATTGCATACAAAATTTGTTAAAAAATAACAAATACTTGACACAAATTGTGTACTTATAACACAATAGTGTGTAGAAAAAAACAACACTTTTTCTGTGTTAGCTGGAATAACACACAGGTTGAGTTAAAACTAACACAAAATGTGTTAACTAGACACAAAGGTGTGTTAAGGAACAACACAGGCTGTGTTGTTTTTTTAACACATCCTTTTTAAGAGTGTAAGATAGGTAAGATTCGTATATTTTTTATTTATTTATTTTCCTTGCATCAGCCGAAAATGTTTAAAGTATTTTGTTTGTTGTTGTTATTTATAGTGTGTGTGGGTGTATATATATACAGTGCCTTGCGAAAGTATTCACACTCGTTTTTTTTTTGGTATGTTTTGTTATGTTGCAGCCTTATGTTAAACTGCTTTAAATTTATTTTTTTCCCCACATCAATCTACATCTCATACACCATAAAGACAAAGCACAAAACAGGTTTGTAACAACTTTGCAAATTTATTAGAAATAAAAAACTTAAAAGATGCCGTTGCATAAGTATTCCTACCCTTTTCTGGGACACTCGAAATTTAGGTCAGGAGCATTCATATTGCTTCTAGATGTTACTACACTTCGAGTGGAGTTAAACTGTGGCAAATTCATTTGAATGAGTATGATTTAGAAAGGCACACACCTCTCAGAAAAGGTCTAACAGCTGAAAATGCATCAAAAACCAAGTCCTGAGGTCAAGATAACTGCCTGTAGAGCTCAGTGACAGACTTGCATTAAGGCAATGATCTAGGGAAGAGTTCAGAAAAAAATCTGCTGCATTGAAGGTTCACAGAAACATGTAGCCTCCATTATCCATAATTGAAGACGACTGGAACAACTAGGACTCTAGAAAATGTCTGCCAGCCCCCATCCAAGCTGACAGAGCTTGAGAGGTGAAAAGGTGATGCAAAGAATGGCAGATAATTGCCAAATGCAGATGTGGAAAGCTTGTCACATCATACCCAAAAGACTTGAGGCTGTAAAGGTGCTTCAACTATGTGCTGAGTTAAGGGTATGAATACTTATGGAATGTACTTATTTCAGTGTTTTATTTTTAATAAACTTGTGAAATTTGCAATTATGGTTTTTGCTTTGTCATTTTTATGGTGTATGGAGTGTAAATTGACGTGGGGAAAAATTAATTTAAAGCAGTTTAACATAATGCTGCAACAAAACAAAATGTGAACACACACACACAGACACACAGATGGATATTTTTGTGTGATTGAAAATTATTTCTGGGAAAGTGTGTATTTTCATATGCGTATTTGTTTTCCCCACTTGAGTTTGTGAATTGTTATTGCTCAATAAAAAAGTAAATAAATGACCTTTAATACATAAAGATTTTTAAAATTATTGCACTTTTTCAAAAAGTCAGGACCTGGCAGAGTTGATTTAGAAAATGTGTTTATTTTACGCTATGGCATAGTGCCTTAACATGCTGTACTACTTTCATCTAGCCCTTTGGGCCTCTACAACAAGGGCTTTGTATCGGGTTAAGGGTAGATTTATATACCAGCGCCTTGATGTTCGAGTGTAGCAAGCAAGTCACTAAAGGAAATGTAGGATCTTTGACCAAACCACGCTTACATTTCCTCAGGCAGTCACTTCAATGTAGAATTATCAGCCGATGAAAAATGACTGAGTGATCTGTCAAAGGAACAAACAAAGGAAGTGCAGAAAATACTCATCTGACCAAAATAAAGATCTTTCCCACACGTATCTCTGTTTTTCTGCAGTGATGAGTTGTTTATGCATAATCTGCTGTGGGTCTCTGAGGAGAAGTTCACTTAATCTAAACGTTTAATCCACTCTTTGAGTTCACAAGTGATTATCTTTACACTGATAACCACTTGAACAGAAGCAGTTAACACGCAAACAAGACAACAGGAAACTTGCATTGTGGTACAGAAGCAGTTGCAGAAAACTGTCAGGATTTAAGTAATATTGACCTCTGGTGGTGAGATGTCTGCATAACGTTTGTGGTTGTGAATGCAATTTTAAATATCTACATTTTCAAATATGAAATATGAAAAATATGATCATTCATTTATCAGTTTTAGGCCTGTGATGCTGTAGCCTGTATCTATTTTTAATAAACTGATAATTGACCATTTTTTCATTTGACAGTGTTATTTTAGTATTTTTGATATACTATTATAGTTTTTGCTAATATTTAATATATTTTTTATTTTCCTAAAAGCTTTGAGAAATATTTTCACATTTTTGCATTTCATTATTTTTTAAAATGTTTTAGTAAGTTTTAGTTTGTTTTTAAGTTTAAGTTACCACTTAAATTTAATTAAACAAAAATGTGAAATTTTGCCTTGTTGTGAAACATTGAAAACAAGAAATATGTGGTAAAAACTATAATATGAAATAAAATATAATAATTAATAATAAAATAAAATAAGTTTTATATATATTTTAACGGTCCGTGTAACGGTTTGCAGTTCTTTGTTCAATTTGCACCATCAAAATTAAACAGATAAAAATTGGCTTCAAACTTTCATTTTTTTTTTTCAAATACCTCACCAACAGATATTTGTCTCTGTTTAATTTTCTGTTCTACAAGTTTAGGTTGTAGCATCCGAATAAGATTTTTAACACGTAAAACATGAGTCATTATTCTGATTTTGCGCTCGCGGTTGGTCCGTACCATTACCGCCGGGGGAGGAGACTGGGTGGCTGGATTAGCTAGCCAGAGCGCTGCCGCTCTATGTATTGGAATGAGGTTCATTGATTTGACCATGCAATAATTTAATGGATAGGCCTACTTCAGAACTAGTGGTGTAGTGCAGGGTATACCCACTTTATCAGTCGCCTTTCCATATATCCACTTCTAGTCACTCTGATGCGCATGATTCAGTAGTGTCCTGCATTAGCCAAAAATCATGACAGTGCACCACATGAATAGCTAATTCTGCGCCCGCTCCGACCACTCTACGCGTGTTCATAGTACGCAAGAGCATGTCAGGGGCAGAGCCATTGAGAGATCTCTATACGGCTCTGGTCAGGGGAGGCGCGTAAAATAATAATTATTATTATCGATTACTAATTTGGATCAGTATATTGCAACGAAAACATTACCTTAACAATGAAAAGAAGCAGTTTTTTTTACTGTTGGAAATTTCTTAAACCAGCTAGTGAATAATTTATACCGAGGGATAAATTATGCGTATAGACCATTTCAAGCGCTATTCGGCGGCTTAAGGAAGTGACGTCGTTGGTCCCAGGACGTTTCCGGTTAGTGATCCAGCGCATTCAAAACAATGGCGAGAAGCGCTTTATGAACAGTGGGATTGCGGTCATATATATACAAACATCCTGCTTAAATGTCTAAATTAAAATTAGATCCTTGTCGTTCGGTGGTTGTGTGCTCCCTCTGGGGTGGTACTAACATTCTGAGACGTGTTTAACGGTAGATTTCCGCGAAACGTACCCGTGTTGCGGCAGTGAAGGAGAAGGCTGGATAACAACAAGCAACTCTAGGATATACAGCGCACATTTCGATTCAGGCAAGTAAATATCGTTTTTAATTAATCGGTTTATTTGTATATCTTTACGTTAACTCTTCAAGTATGATGCTGCATAATTTAAAGTAGCATTTTGTCATTGTTTACATATGCATCTAGCTTTCGTGTGTAACGTTAATGAAAAAAGGCAAGTTTTTTATTTCTGTTTTATTTCTGTTTTATTGCTAAGTGTTATGTGGGTTAAATTCATATTAGTCGTCTAGTTATTTTGTCAGTTGACAAATGCAGTGAGTAACATGAAAGTACGTGAATGTCGTATTGTGTAACAGTTAACGGCAGTAGTTTACAAAACGTAATGTTTATGGTAAATATTATTTTCCATCACATAAGCTTTGGTAATGTTAATTCCAAGATGTACTGACGTATTAAGCAATAATAGCATTATTATTTTTTTATATTGTGCATAATATTAAATAATTGTTTTTCTACTTTTATCCTTATATAATGTAAACAAAATTTATACAGGTGATTTCTAATATCATTTGTTTCTTAGTCTAGGAAGCATTTTGATGTAAGCAGTTGTAAATATGCAGCAGGGTCACTAAATCTGACAATACAGTGTAATACTGAAATTTGTTAGCTCCCTGTAATTCCCATAGAATTGGTTAAATGTTATATACATTTTCATAATGATGGCTAATATCCTTTGTTTTGTTTTCTAGAAAGTATTCTAAACTGATGTAAACAGTTGCAGAAATACAGAAGGGTCACCAGATCTGAGAAGGCAGTGTAAGGAGAGCCATCATCTGTAGACACCCAAGGACAGCTGATCATCCTGCAGTGACAAACCACATCTGACCATATCAACACCCAGATGTGATTGAGAACTTGAGTGTAGTATTCAGTAATTTAGTGTAGTACTTAAAGCGACTGATGACCATGCCAGATACAGACTGCTGCTTTTGATATTTGTTCCCCCTTTGTACTCCATTTCAGTTCAAATGTTGTTTCAGTTGTTGTTGTTTCATTTGTTGAAGCATTTTATGTTCATACAAATATTTACATATCAATACATGTGCTGGAAATAAAAGCAGTTGAAAGTGAGAGAATGCTTTTTGTTTATATACAGTACTGGTCAAAAGTTTGGACTAAGTAGTTTTTTTATGTTTTTGAAATAAGTATTTTATGTTTATTAACATGATTAATTATTTGAATGATTTCTATTATAAAAAATATGTTGTGCAAATCTGAATTAGCATCAGCCTTTACATTACACCAGTATTCATTTTCACATGAATATATATATATATATATATATATATATATATATATATATATATATATATATAAAAATTTGTGTGGGTGTGAACAGTAAATACATGCATAAAAACATATATGAATGCTTTATGTGTGTTTGTGTGTGCATTTATTAATCTGCAGATATACAGGTTTATGTAAAACACGTTAGCCAGCATTGAATTGCGACGATCTTGTTTATTTGTGATCACATGATGACTCGGAGCATTCATACCCTCCACTTGCACTGTTCCACAGCAACAAACTTGACCAAACTAACGTTGAACACATGTTGAAATGAATTCAACACGTAATAATAGCATCGAGCGCTTAGTTTAATAGCATACATTTAGCGTTGTTTGGAACGATATGTATTGTGAAAAGTAATGTACTAATGAAAACAAATATTTAAACAGAAATACAGACTGACCACGCAATGCAAGTAAATTAATCACGAACAACCTCCGGATATCTTGGGAACAAAACATGAAGTAAGTTGCACTGCTTGCTTCAGACTGATGACATCCATTGTACGAATAAATGTTCACAATATTTCCGTTCATGTGATATGCTTTTAGCAATCTCCCGTGTACACGCACGCAGCATCGTTTTTTTTACCTTAACTAGCTTTTTCGCTAGATTTTAAAAGAATGTGTTCCTATTGACAGATCGGAGAAATAGCGCTACCGGAAATGTTTCAGGACCGGACATGCGCAGTAACGTTCCAACGCGCTTGTTATTGTTTACATCCTTGAAATGGTCTATACTACCCATTGGTCAGAACTCAGTAACATTAAGGCGCGTTTTCATTAAGCGTATTTTCAATTCGCAGTTTCAGTTTGCGCAATTTAAAGGGTAATGTAAAGGCAGCTAGAAACGCAAAAATGTATAAAATTTTGCCAAAGTTTTACGCAAATATGTAATGGAAATGTGCATTGTGCGTGTTTACAGTTATTAGTGTTTAAAGTTATTTTTAGTTTCGATATTCGCTGGATTACATTCGCTTGTTCACTGTTCGCCACTGTTCAAAGATATCACTATCAGGATTAGTTTTAATAATATGCAACCAATTTATATAAACATGAAAAATTATTTCAAAATTGCCCACGTGTATTGTAGCAGTAAATTTAAACCGGAGACAGCTTTGACGCGCTTTCGCAGCGCTTGATGTGAAAGGGACCGTCTGACAATTCCGTCGACTGGGTTAAAACGTCTAAGTATTTTAATTAAAATTACTTTTAACATTGAAAAAGCAATTTGTTAAACTGTAACGCTTGTAAGAAAGAAGTACAAACAGCAAACAGTTTTTATGTTCCAGTGGTTGTACGATGTTCCTAGTGGCCAGAAGATTTTGCCAATAGCTCATTTACTGTGTGAACGGTACACAAATAATTTTTAGAAAACAAATGTAGTTTACTAAAGAGTTTTTTTCATGCTCCAAAGGTAGTATATTCCTACTTACATGACTGACCTACTACAGGTGAGATTTTGTCAATATCTCTCTTATACTGTATGTACAGACGACAATTTATGAAAAACTTGCAGTAAATTACCAGTGGGTTTTTTTATGTTCCAAATGTTGTAGTATGTTTATAGTGACTAGACAGACTTAGTATAGGTGGTATTTTGCCAATAGCTCCCTTACTGTATGTACAGTGTTCAAACATTATCATAAAAACCGACTATACACTCCCAAAATATATTTTTTTCATGTTCTATGTTGTAGTATGTTTCTAGTGGCAAGATTAACTTACTACATGTGAGATTTTGCCAATATCTTCCTTCATATATACAGTTTTCTTTCATGTTGCAAAGGTTGTAATATTTTGCAGTTACAAGACTGACTTATGAAAGGTGAAATTTTTCTGAAACCTCCATTACTGTAGGTACAGTGAATAAAAATACATTTAGAAAAAAATAGTTGTATGTATGTTCCAAAATCTCACCTGTAGTAAGTCAGTCTGGAGTTGGACACCAACAGCCTTTATGAACAGCCTTCTATGTATTTACAGTAGATTTTAGTGTACATATATGAAGGAAGGTATTGGCAAAATCGCACCTTTGTAAATCATTATAAGTATTAAAAGCTTTATGGTTTAACAATGTGTTTTTTCAATGTTAAAAGTCATTTTAATTAAAATGCATTGGACGTTTTAATCCAGTCGGTGGATTTGTCAGATGGTCCCTTACACCTACACATCAAGTGCTGCGATAGCGCATCAAAGCTTTCTCCAGTTTAAGTTTGCAATACAACAGTTTTAAAATATTTTTTCATGTCTATATAATTGTTAAAACTAATCGTGATAGTGATATCTTTGAACAGTGGCAAATGAAAGCAATACGGCGAATATCGAAACTGAAACTAACTTTACCACACTATCATACACACAATCTGTGGCTGTTAACGCAGTCACAGTTACTGGGTTCTGATTTAGACAATAAATTATACTATACACAAAGCAGCAGCGCTCTGGCTGTAGGCTAATCCAGACACCCTGTCTCCTCCCCCGGCGGTAATCGTACGGACATGGCTCTGGTACGGACCAACCGCGAGCGCAAAACACACAAAATGGAAAATCAGAATAATGAGTTATGTTTTATGTTTGTTAAAAAATCGTATACAGATGCCACAACGGTCCGTGTACCTACGTATAATTGGTTTTCTCGTTTTTGTTTTCAAAACAAACAAACGAATAAATGATTGGTTTATGCAATATTTACATTTTCTCGGTGTCACGGTTCATGTATCCGCTGTCTTCTCAGGTCTTGTGATTTGTTCGTTTGTCATGTGATTGTCACGCTCGCTCAGCTGAGCTGCCAATCAGCCCGCCACAGGTGTCTCTCATCACCACTGCCTATTTATACTCACAGCATTCTCTCTCCCTCGTCTGATAGTTTTCCCGGATCCCTCGTCGTGTTGGTTCGTCTTGCTCTGTCTGGTTCGAGTGTTTGGATTGTTCTGTCGTGGATGTTGTCGCTGTCTTCGTGTTTGCACTGGATTCACCGCAGCACCAACGGACTCTCTCACCACCATCACCAGCCATCTAACCCCTGTGTCACCCAGCTGAGAGATCGCACCATCATCACTCTGTTTGTATTTCATATCAATAAACTGTCATTCACTTCATCCTGCATTTGCTTCCTCATCTTTATCCGCATGTCACAGAACTATCAGACCACTAATGGAAGCAGCAGGCACCACCCCGCCCACCCTGGAGGATTACATGCGGGATTGTATCTCTCGGCTGGAGAAACAGGAGAAGGGCTCTGAGGATTCCGTTCAGGCCATCAGAGCTCTTGTGACACAGGTGTCTGAGCTCACCCAGCGTATGCGTCAATTGCAACTTCCCGCTGCGCTCGCCACACCACCCACGCCGCCCGCCCCTCTCGCAGCAGTCGGAACATCTGCTCTCGCTACCCAGCCAGAGCCCCGCCTTCCCCCGCCGGAGGTCTATAGTGGTGAGCCGAACCAATGCCGAGCCTTCCTCACTAAATGCTCTATGCATTTCACCTTACAGCCGCGCACATTTTGTAGTGAGGAGGGCAAGGTGGCGTTCGTGCTCACCCTATTGACGGGGAGGGCGGCACTTTGGGGCTCGGCGGTGTGGGAGAATCAAGACCCTTGTTGTGCCTCGTTCGCCACACTCGCCGCCGAAATGAAAAGGGTGTTTGACCGCGCGGTTTCAGGAAGGGAGGCCGCGCGGATGTTGGCGGATCTCCGACAGGGGGGGAGTTCCGTCTCAGATTATTCCATTCAGTTTCGCACCCTGGCGGCGGAGTGTAATTGGAACGAGGAAGCGCAGTGGGATATGTTCCTGCATGGGTTGGCTGATCGAGTTCAAAAGGAGATCTACGCCCTGGATCTACCCGCCAACCTTAATGGACTTATCGATCTTGCACTGCGGGTAGACTCTCGACTCTCCCGAGCCGAGCGACGGGGATTTTCCGCTCGGCTCCCCCCTGGGGAGGGAATGTCAACTCGAGCCAGCGGCAGAGAACCGATCAGCCACACCGACGAACCCGAGCCCATGCAGGTGGGTAGAGCTCGGCTTTCCCGGGAGGAGAAGGAGAGGCGGAGGTCCCAGGGCCTTTGTCTGTACTGTGGCGCGGCAGGACATTTCGCTTTCAACTGCCCGGTAAAAGGCCCAGCCCGGCAGTAAATCTGAGGCTACTGTCGGGTGGGATCTCTGCTGAGAAGACCTCATCCACCTCGACCTCCACGCTCCTTCCGGTAAGGTTAAGATGGCACACACAGGATCACATCTGCACTGCACTGTTGGACTCCGGGGCCGAAGGTAATTTTATGGACTCTTCATTTGCTCGTGTTAATCATGTTCCCCTCCGTCCCCTCACCAACAGCATCGCAGTCCACGCCCTCAACGGTCAGCTCCTTCCCCGGATCACCTTCATTACAGAACCTATCACTCTCACTGTGTCTGGCAATCACAGTGAGAGTATCCCCTTTTTCATCCTGGACTCCCCTCATGCACCCGTTGTTCTTGGACACCCGTGGCTCATAAAACATAACCCCAAAGTTGATTGGCAGCTCCAGTCTGTGTCTGAGTGGAGCGTTAAATGTCATGAGTCTTGTCTTGTCTCTGCTTGTCCGTCTGTCTCTGTTTCTACGTTTCAGGAGAAGGCGGTGGATCTGTGTAACGTGCCCTCTGAGTATCTCGACCTGAAGGAAGTGTTCAGTAAGTCTCGGGCTGCTTCTCTCCCTCCTCATCGTCCCTATGACTGTGCTATAGAGTTATTGCCAGGTACGTCTCCGCCCAAGGGCAAACTTTATTCACTCTCGGTTCCGGAGAGGGAGGCTATGGAGAAATATATTTCTGATTCTCTAGCAGCCGGGTTCATTCGACCCTCCTCTTCACCAGCGGGGGCGGGATTCTTTTTTGTGGGGAAGAAAGACGGATCTCTGCGACCTTGCATTGATTACCGAGGGCTGAATAATATCACGGTTAAGAACACCTACCCTTTGCCATTGATATCTTCAGCCTTCGAGAGGTTGCAGGGAGCGTCGGTCTTCACTAAATTGGATTTAAGAAACGCGTATCATTTGGTCCGCATCAGGAGGGGAGATGAATGGAAGACCGCCTTTAATACCCCCAGGGGGCACTTTGAATACTTGGTCATGCCCTTCGGCTTGTCCAACTCCCCAGGGGTCTTTCAAGCACTCGTCAATGACGTACTGCGAGACATGGTCGATCAGTTCATATATGTCTACCTGGATGACATATTGATTTTTTCTTCGTCTCTCCAGGAACATGTGCAGCAGGTACGACGAGTGCTTCAGAGGCTGTTAGAGAATGGGCTTTTTGTCAAGGCGGAGAAATGCGTTTTTCATGCACAGTCTGTTCCTTTTCTAGGGTACATCTTGTCGCCTGAGGGGGTGCGCGTGGATCCAGAGAAGGTAAAGGCTGTGGTAGATTGGCCAACCCCGGATTCCCGCAAGGCCCTGCAAAGGTTTCTTGGGTTCGCCAATTTTTACCGACGCTTTGTTCGTAATTACAGCCAGCTAGCCGCACCTCTGACTGCCTTAACCTCTTCCAAGACGACGTTCAGGTGGTCAGACGCAGCTGATGCTGCGTTTGCCAAACTGAAAGGCCGCTTCGTTTCGGCTCCCATCTTAATTACCCCTGATCCATCATGTCAGTTTGTGGTGGAGGTTGACGCATCAGAGGTGGGGGTTGGCGCGGTCCTGTCCCAGCGCTCAACCACAGACGACAAAATGCATCCTTGCGCGTTTTACTCTCATCGTTTATCCCCTGCAGAATCGAATTATGATATTGGTAATCGAGAGTTGTTGGCAGTCAAGTTGGCATTAGAAGAATGGCGTCATTGGCTTGAGGGGTCGGGGGTACCTTTCATTGTATGGACCGATCACAAAAACCTCGAATACATTAGAACGGCTAAAAGATTGAACTCTAGGCAGGCTCGGTGGGCTCTGTTTTTCGGACGTTTTGATTTTACTCTCTCGTACCGCCCGGGTTCCAAAAACGTTAAACCCGATTCTTTGTCGCGTATTTTTGACTATTCCGATCGCCCGTCCACTCCCGAGAGTATTTTTCCTGAGACGCTTATCGTTTCAACTCTCACATGGGAGGTCGAATCGAAGGTAAAAACAGCCTTAGAAGGGGTAACGCCTCCGCCCGCTTGCCCACCGAATCGGTTATTTGTGCCAGAGGAATTACGGTCCGGGGTTATTCAGTGGGGACATTGTTCTAATGTAGCATGTCATCCAGGAGTCAATCGAACCTTACATTTGGTCAAGCAACGATTTTGGTGGCCCCTTATGGCTCGTGACGTTCGCAGTTTTGTTTTGGCTTGCTCGGTTTGTGCTATTGGTAAGACTTCTAATAGACCTCCAGATGGGCTCCTTCAACCGCTGCCGGTACCTTCGAGACCCTGGTCCCATATTGCGCTAGATTTTGTTACCGCCCTCCCGCCCTCCCAGGGCAACACGGTAGTTTTGACCGTGGTGGACCGGTTCTCGAAGGCTGCCCACTTTATTCCCTTGCCCAAATTACCCTCAGCCAAGGAAACAGCGGTGACTGTGGTGGATCACGTCTTTCGGTTACATGGCCTCCCGACAGACGTGGTCTCCGACAGGGGACCCCAGTTTGTGTCCAAATTTTGGCAAGAATTTTGAAAATTACTGGGGGCTACTGTTAGTCTATCTTCAGGGTTCCATCCACAAACCAATGGTCAAACCGAGAGAGCCAACCAAGATCTGGAAAGGGCGTTACGTTGCGTGGTCTCCAGAAATCCTTCCTCCTGGAGCCAACAACTCTCGATGGTGGAGTATGCCCACAATTCATTACCAGTATCATCTACGGGCCTATCTCCGTTTCAGTGTAGCTTAGGTTACCAGCCACCTATTTTTCCTAGTCTGGAATCCGAAGTCGCGGTCCCCTCTGCTCACGCCTTCGTCCAGAGGTGCCATCACACCTGGACTAGAGCCCGTGAGGCTCTACTCCGGGTGGGAGCGCGCACCAAGGCCAAGGCCGATGGCCACCGGTCAAAGCCTCCCGTATACGTCGTCGGTTCTAAAGTGTGGCTTTCTACTAAGAACATTCCGCTCCGCTCCGTTTCTAATAAGCTTGCTCCCAAATTTATTGGCCCGTTTCCTGTCACCAAAATCATTAGTCCGGTGGCAGTCCGCCTCAAACTTCCTCCAGTATACAGGAGAATTCATCCCGTCTTTCATGTCTCCAAAATTAAGCCAGTGTTTTTTGCACGTATTAATCCGCCAGCTCCGGTTCCCCCACCGCCGCGACTCGTAGACGGGGAACCAACCTATTTGGTTAATCGCATTCTGGACTCTAGGCGGAGGGGACGAGGATTTCAGTACTTGGTGGACTGGGAAGGTTACGGTCCGGAGGAGAGAAGTTGGGTGCCTGCCAGAGACATCCTGGATCACTCTCTTATCGATGATTTCAATCGACAGGTTGCAGAATCTGGGAACGTCAGGAGACGTTCCTAGAGGAAGGGGTACTGTCACGGTTCATGTATCCGCTGTCTTCTCAGGTCTTGTGATTTGTTCGTTTGTCATGTGATTGTCACGCTCGCTCAGCTGAGCTGCCAATCAGCCCGCCACAGGTGTCTCTCATCACCACTGCCTATTTATACTCACAGCATTCTCTCTCCCTCGTCTGATAGTTTTCCCGGATCCCTCGTCCTGTTGGTTCGTCTTGCTCTGTCTGGTTCGAGTGTTTGGATTGTTCTGTCGTGGATGTTGTCGCTGTCTTCGTGTTTGCACTGGATTCACCGCAGCACCAACGGACTCTCTCACCACCATCACCAGCCATCTAACCCCTGTGTCACCCAGCTGAGAGATCGCACCATCATCACTCTGTTTGTATTTCATATCAATAAACTGTCATTCACTTCATCCTGCATTTGCTTCCTCATCTTTATCCGCACGTCACACTCGGGAACACAAAAACGAATTTCATTCATATTTTCAATTTTGTTTTCATTACACGTCGTTCAAATGCAGATATTAAAAAGTCAACAAAACCAAATCGAAAAATTAGAGGTTTTTTTAACAAAGCGCGTTTTAGTACACCGGAAGCTCGCTGCTGCCGCTGAAGGTTTTCACTTGAGACGGGCGTAAACATACGGAGCCCGCTGTGTCACCTGCAGGAGAAAAATAATCAATCCGTGGCGAAGGTTTTGCGCTTAGTCCCCTGAGTTTATAAACAGTTTCTGAAAAATTATAGAGTTTGGAGAGGAGAAGGTAAAAAGCAATACAAAACTGTACCGGTTATGTTAATTATTTTGCTTTCAAACTGAATGCAATGTAATAATATATATTTAATAATATTAACAGCATGCATCTATCTCTGGGTGAAAAGCTTATAATAAAATCACCAAAATATGTCTTCATAGAATGAATAGTTCGAAAACACATTTCTAGGTTATTTAAAAATAGAACATTCATGAATTATTGTATTAGAAACATTTTACTGTCTTAAGTGCACTCATTTATTAGCCTATAAATTAAAATAATAATAATAATTACTATTAGTAGTAGTATTATTTACGGTGACGCAAACAGCTACTGTTTCAGCTATTAAAATAGTTCGGCAAAGTGGTTGCTTCATTTCGTCTTTTTATTAAGTTAATTTAGAAAAACGTTTAGAGCATTTTATTGTTCGTTCAATATATATATATATATATATATATATATATATATTTAAGTAACGACCAAGCAGCCAGCGGCAGACAGTGAGTTGATCATAGCTTGTGTTTGATCAGTTTTGCCTTCTCAAATCATCACGACTTGCCTACAATAAAATCTATAGGCCTAAAAGTGCATTTTATTGTTCGTTCAATATATATATATATATATATATATATATATATATATTTAAGTAACGACCAAGCAGCCAGCGGCAGACAGTGAGTTGATCATAGCTTGTGTTTGATCAGTTTTGCCTTCTCAAATCATCACGACTTGCCTACAATAAAATCTATAGGCCTAAAAGTGTTCAAGTATAAAACAATCTTAATTTCAACATTAAACTAATATAAAAGTGTTTATATTCACCGCCTGTGTTTTATCCCATTGGCAAGTATTGTAAAATAAACGCTAAAACGCTTGTGTTTTCTGAGTCAGTGTCTTGCAAGGATGAAGTTGCCGATCGCCATTTCCTCTTTGGACGCGCCTTTGGAGAGAAATTAATCTTTACAGACTACATAATGAAATAGTTTTTGTTTTTGATTTGTTCTCTTTTGTTAAGTAATAATTTACAGCTTTCTATAAATATCTTGTCTGTGAGTTAATTCGCTGAGTTTTGCTAAGAAGCGCTCCTTGAGATGACATGAGGGGATCATGTTTGTTTTCAATGTTTCAAGCACCGTTTGCAACGTTTTGTTGATATTGTGAGTGCACACAAATAAAAGTAGACCATTTACAGTTCCGAATAATGTATTACTCGTACCTTTATGAGCAAAAATAACGGAATATTTTAAATTGTATCCACTGCAAAAATGCAAGTGATTGCGCTGGCTCCTCTATGTCCTGCAAAGCGGCTCTCAGTACAAACGATTGCATTTGTGCCTAATACCGCACATTTATATTATTTTAACGTTGAAATTAACATTGTTTTATATTTTAACTCTTTTAGGCCTAGATCTATATTTATTTTAGGCAAGTTGTGATTATCTGACAAGGCAAAATTGATCAAACACAATATGATCAACTCATTCTCTGCCGCTTGCCGCTTGGTCGTTACTTTAAAAATCAAAAACTTATATTTAACGAACAAAAAAATGCTCCAAATGTTTTTTCTAAATTAACTTAATAAAAACGAAACAAAATATAGGCTAATCACTTTGCGTTACATACAAAACTGGACTATTTTAATAGCTGAAACAGTATATACGCTGTTTTGTGAGAAGAGGGGAAAAAGACGGGTTTGGTTGGATTGGGGCCCATATTACTGAATTCTGATAAACTCGGGCCAGCATCTAGGGCCTATAGATTTGAGGCCTGTGTAGGGTTCTTATGTCTGTGACAGCAATGCTCACCGTAAATAATACTAATAATTGTAATTATTATTTTAATTTGTAGACTAAAAAAATGGAGACATTAAGACAGTAAACTGTTTATTATAATGAATGCTTTATTTTTAAATAACCTTTTACAGCTTTGGAAATTATACTCATTCTTAACACGTAGACGAATTTTGGCGATTTTATTATAAGCTTTTCACCCAGAGTTAGATGCATGCTTCACTGTTAATGTTATTATTAATTAAGGCCTCTTATTACATTGCATTCAGTTTGAGAGCAAAGGAATGACAACATAACCTGTAAATTATTTGTTTTGTATTGCTTTTTACCTTCTCTCCAAACGTTTTTTTTTTTTTACAAAATTCAGGCGATTTTATATTTTGAAAAATAAGGCAAAGCCGTTTGAAGCCGCTCTTCAATTATTATTTTATTTTGGTGCGTTAAAGTAGCATGATTCGCACTTACAAAATAGTCCTCTTTTTAGCGTTTATTTTACATTAATCATCATTAGGATAAAACACAGATGTGGTGTTTTAGCAGCTATTCTATTGGTTATTAATGTAAAATAAACGCTAAAAACATTGTTTTGTCAGTTGCATGGTCTCATATAAGGGTTCGAAATTTACTTTTTTGATCACCAGCCAAAGTGGCTGGTAACTTTCTGAAGTTACCAGCCAATCAGAATTTCCATTAGACAAATTTTTGCGTGGTGAAAATTAGGGGTGCAACGGTTTAAAAAAATTAAAAGTAAAGAAATACGAATAATCTATCTAACTAGAAGCAACAGCACAAATAAAAGATACAATAAAATAAACTGATTTTTCGGGGTTTTTTTTTTTAAGTAGGTCTAACATTAGTTTTTAGGTACAGAAACTATGCCGGGGCCCACTTCCTTCTCGGGTCAATTATTCAAAGGCCCCCCTATGCCTGACATTTCCTCTAAAGGTGTTTATTTTTAAACTTTTTTTATTAACCAAAACATTTGTTTTGCCTTTTTATTCTTCTATGTTATAAAAAACGTCAAACAAACAAACTTTACATTAAAACTATACTTTTGAATTTAAAAGAAAACCCTCTGCTCAGTTCTAACTTAACATATATACATATATACATATATATTCTTTAATTCAGAGATTCTTTACAACTTCAGAGTATTTTTTTAAGCATTTAAGCATTCATTATAAAACACTCACAATCATTTTGACAACTACGAAAATACTTTAAATTTCACGCAAAAGTAGGCCTACTATGGATCAGAGCCCCGAAAGCATGAATAGTTTGTGAATCAATAGCGGATTTATGCGTGCCTAGACTACGATATAAAAGAGTGTCATACATTAGCGCGAGTTCGTTAGTACAATTACTCTGATCGTACCTTTACATTAGCGCGGTCAAGGGTTTGTTTCATGCAGCCAAGAGATGAAGTAGAGACCTGTTTTCCCGCGGGGGTATAGGTAACTTTTATGCAGGTTTTTACGGGCGGGAGTGGGGCAAAACATAAATGTCGCGGGCGGGAGCAGGACGAAATAACATTTCTGCTGGAGTAATATTTGCGCGCGTTCTGAGGCGCGGGTTTGCGCGCTTCGGATGAGCGCACACACAGATCTTCTCACTTCTCACTGCGCGCGCGGGTTTGCGTCTTATGGCTCTTAAATGGTGAAACTGGCAAAGCTTAAATGAGTTTAGTTTAAATCCAGATAGCAATGTGTGCAGTTCAGGTATCACCTGCACACCAGCGCTATCAGCACCCGGGAGACGACGGAATAATCATACCTGTCAAGTATCCCGTTTTGGCCGGGAAAGTCCCGTATTTTACCCTACGTTCCCGCCATCCTCCCGTAATAGTATTTTCCCGTAAATCTCCCGTATTTTACCTAGTGATGTATCGTTCGCGAACGAGTCGGCTCTAAGAGCCGATTCTTTGTAGCGAATGAGAAGAACCGACTCCCGTCGGGGAGAGCCGAATCTTCCGCCGTAAGTAGGGGCGGGATCGTACCATTATGAGAAAGAAGGAAAGGCGGTGCGTGTTTAAAGATAGGGAGTGTAGTGGAACAGGCCAAGTACACAGAGCGACAGAGAGAAGCGGGAGAGACGGCATTAAATGCGAGTACATTGGGAGAAAGTGAAAAAATTAGTGAAAAACGAAAAAGCAGCAGCATCTGGCTGCATTGTTGGAGACTGCAAAGCTGAGTGCAGATGCCTGGTTAAGGTAATGGTAGGAAAACATGCATTGTTGCAACATTGGTGCCCTCAGAGAATCTTCTCAAAAACAGGACAAATAATTACAGAGAGAAATCGCATCAGCCCATCAAAGCTGAGGCATCTCATATTTCTCAATGACAATCTGCACTAAAGTGTTTTGTTATATGTTTATTATATATGTTAAGACTTTTCCCTTTATTTAGGTTATGCTGTGGTTGAGTTCAATTAAAGTTTTATTAAAATGTTAAATAATAGTAACTGTATTTTTTAAAATGAAAAATTAGGAAATAAAAAGTTGCTTACCAATACACAAAACATTCACAATTGACAAATTGGGCTAAAATAGAAGGCTCTGAGTGATACTAAATAAAGAGCCATTTGGTAGCCGTAAGAGCCGGCTCTTTTAAGGGAGCCGAGCCAAAAGAGCCGAATCTTTGAAAAGAGCCGAACTTCCCATCACTAATTTTAGTAAATTAAAAAATGTAAGGGATACCGGAGCTGGGTTGGGAAGGTGGGACTGCTCGCGGCAGGCACCGGAAAATTTCCCTTATTTTCAAATCCAAAACTTGACAGGTATGGACTGCTCATATTACAGCATGCGGCACTCGCATTGAACAATAATGGTTTGTCCAGTGGACAAACGACCCAGAGCATCTCTGACATGATTTGCATGATTGGCTCAAGCATCACCGGCCAAACTGGCTGGTAAGTTTTCATCATGGTGGGTTTGACGGGTGTTAATTTCGAACCCTGCATATAGCCTACTATGAAAAATAAAGTTTAATAAAGGCAATACAATGCATCCAGCACCTATAAACAGGTAGCCTTATTGAATCTGGAACAGTTTAAGAATTCGTGAGTACGGTTTATAAACTGAGGGGACGAATTGCAAAACCGTCGCCATGGATTGATTATTTTTCTCCTGCAGGTGACACAGCGGGCTCCGTATGTTTACGTTTATGTTTTATGTCTCAAGTGAAAACCTTCAGCGGCAGCAGCGATCTTCCAGTGTACTAAAACGCGCTTTGTTCAAAAAAACTTTAATTTTTCGATTTGGTTTTGTTGACTTTTTAATATCTGCATTTGAACGACGTGTAATGAAAACAAAATAGAAAATATGAATGAAATTCGTTTTTGTGTTCCGGAGAAAATGTAAATATTGCATAAACCAATCATTTATTCGTTTTGTTTGTTTTGAAAACAAAAACGAGAAAACCAATTATACGTAGGTACACGGACCCACAACCTAAAATTGTAGAACAGAAAATTAAACAGAGAGACAATTATCCGTTTTTGTAAAAAACGAAAAAATGAAAATTTGAAGCCAATATTTATCTGTTTAATTTTGATGGTGAAAATTGAACAAAGAACTGCAAACCGTTACACGGACCTTTTAACATATATATAATCTAAAAATATTATATTCTACATTTTCAAACATAAACATAAAAAATACGACCATTAATTTATCAATTTTGTATTTTTACAAATATTATTTTAATATTACTGATATACTACTAAAGATTTTATTGAATGAGATTTTATTTTTTATGTATATTTAAATTTAAATTTTAGCAACTGTTTTAAAAATGATAATTTTATTGAATGTTTCTCATTTTAAATAATAAAAAAAAGTTTTTAAGTTTTAGTTTAAATTATATTAGCACTTCAAGTTAAATTAAACAAAAATGTGAAATTTTGCCTTGAAATGCTGAAAACTAAAAATATGTGGTAAAAAACAATAATATAAAATAAAATATAATAATTAATAATAAAATGACCAATAAAATAGGCCTATCATAAAAAATAATAATAAAATAAAAAATAAAATAAATTGATCAGTTTGAAGCCTGTATTTTTAATTTTAAATCTAAATTGTATTTTTACAAATGTTATTTTAATATTACTGATATACTATTTGTCAGTATTTTGTCAGACTGTGACACTATTAAAGATTTTATTAAATGAGATTTTATTTTTTATGTATATTTAAATTTAAATTTTAGCAAATGTTTTGATAATTTTATAGCATATTTTAAAATAGTTTTAGTTAGTTATTTTAGCACTTCAAATTAAATTAAATTAAATCAAATTAAATTCATTTTAATTAATGTTTATTTAAAAAAATGTTTTAGTTTGCTTTTAATTTTAACTAATAATAACAGTGCCACTCCAAGTCTTCACTCTCACAAATTCTCACAGTTCATGGTTAATTCTAGAAGGCCGCCACATAACCTCTGTGACTGTGAGTGCAAGAAAACAGGGCTTCTGGTTTTAGAAAATAACTGCCACAAGTGTGAACCATGGGCAGATAAGATCACGTATGACATATAAGTCAACCAGCACACCAAAGGAGTCTGCTACATTCATTTAAATACCATATTTCCTTAACTGGGACCTGAGGTTTACAAAATCAGCTGCATCTGCACAAGGAGTGTGAAGTTTTTATGCACTCATGCAGATACCATCAGCGCTCACATCAAACTTCTAATCAGACAAACAAACTGTTCCAACAAACATTGCACCTATTTATTAAATAAATGTTTATATGTGCACTCTTTTATATTTAATTCGGATATCTTTAAAATTGTTTAACGGACACACTTTCAGATTCCTCTCCAGATTGGTAATGTGTTGATTGTAATGGCTCATACTAATCTTCATTTTGAACTCAGTGGATTGTTCTAATGGAATACAAAGCAAAATGGTCTTTTTTATGTACTTAGTTGTGTGAACATTCAAAATCTTGTCAGGTACACACTAAAGAATTGGAGAGGCTTTCTCAACCCCCTTTCATCTATTTCAGCAGCTCACAACAGAATGTTCTTTCCTGTAAAGGAGTGGGGTGAGTATTTCTACAGGCAGATTTACTGCACCAGTGAGCGCCATTTATTAGTTTACAACCAGTGTACCGTATATGTACAGTTTCATCACTGACATTTACATTTCACTTTTAGATGTAATAAATTCTTTCCTTTGTGCTGGAGTTTTAAAAATATGTTCACTGTTCAAATATTTAAAATAAATATATTAGAAATAAGAGTCTGTTGTGTCATTTACTGCTTTTCCTGTCAATTGTAAAATATCTAAATCACTTTATTCTCATCATTTACATTCTGAAGAATTTGAAAAAAAAAAATGGTTTTGGTTACAAAAAAATGTCATCTTTTACGGTGTACTGATCATATTTGTTAAACTTGGTGTGAAAAAGCTTTTTAATAAATGCATTCATTTTGAGTAAATTATGTTTTCTTTTAAATAAATTATAGGCCTTAAACTGAATAAACTATAGTCAAACCCATACATGTTGAAAATAGTGAACCTTATAGATAATAGCATGCAATATTGTATATTTTGTATTTATATTGTATTTATATATGCTCACTAAGTATTTATTTGATCAAAAATACAGTAAAAAGTATGGAAACCCGTTTCTGCCATTGAATAAAAAATAAAAAATGTAATTGCGACTTTTTATCTTACAATTCAGACTTTTTTCTCGCAATTGCAAGTTTACATCTCACAGTTTTGACTTTTTTTCTCAGAACTGCATGATACAAACTCACAATTCTGACTTTTTTCTCAGTCTTTTTTCCCTCAAAATTGGATTTAACTCCCAATTGCCAATTTATATCTCAAAGTTAAAAAAAAGTCAGAATTACAAGATATAAACTCGCAATTGCGAGAAAAAGTCAGAATTGTGAGATACATTTCTGAGAATGTTTATGTCTCGCAATTCTAACTTTATAACTTGCGATTGTGAGAAAAAGTCAGAACTGTGAGATACATTTAAAAATAAATTAATATTTTTGATTCAGTGTTGGAAGCGGGCTTCCATAAAAAAAAACAGTAATATTGTAAAATATTCTTACTATTTAAAATAACTGTTTTCTATTTGAATATATTTTAAAATGTAATTTATTCCTGTGATAGCAAAGCTGAATTTTAAGCTGCTCCAGTTTTCAGTGTCACATGATTCTTCAGAAATCATTCTAATATGCCGATTTGCTGCTTAAGTAAGTAATTTCTTATCATTGTCAATGTTGAAAACTTTGTTACTTTCGTTTCGAAATTCTCCTTTGGTTTCACAAGTTGGTTGGTTTGACTTATTATGTCACCCACAACAAAACCCTTTTTTTTTAATGAGAATGCGCTCATGAATAGCTCTCGCCAGCCCGTGATTGTACAATCTGGCATCACTGGTTTTAACATATTTCATTGTAAATATAATTAGCAGAATTAATCTTATCTGCTAACACGCTGACTAAGAGCCTGAAGCACTGATCCTTTTCGTGGCTCATGGTGTGTAATTGTTTCCACTGCAGCCAAATCCAATGAGGCCATTTGTCCAATTTGGTCTCAGTTTTCATAAACGTAGTGCATTTTAAAAAAGAAGCCTCTTTCTTTCTTCAGTCGCAAGGAAATTAAGGTTTTGGTAGAAAACATTCCAGAGTTTTTCTCCATATAGTGGACTTCAATGGTGCCCAACAGGTTGAAGGTTCAAATTGTAGTTTCATTGCAGCTTCAAAGCGCTGATCCCAAATGAGGAATAAGGGTCTTATCTAGTGAAACAATTGGTCATTTTCTATAGAATAAAAATGTATATACTTGTTAACCACAAATGCTCATCTTGCTCTAGCTCTGTAATGCGCATCTACGACTTCACACATTACATAATCACATTGGAAAGGTCATGCGCAGTTAGTTTTTCATCTTTGTACTTCGGTTAAAAAAAGCAGGGTAGGGCGAAAAACTCATCTAACATAATTGTTTTACCTTTTTTTGGAAAGGGCATTTGACTTTCTTTGCACATTCACTTTGTAAACACTGGGTCGGTACTTCTGCCTAATGCATGAGGTTGGGCTGGTGAAAGATGAGCATTTGTGGTTAAAAAGTATATATATTTTTATTGTTTTAAATAAAATGACCAATTGTTTAATTAGATAAGACCCTTATTTTTCATCTGGGATTGTGTAGAGCCCTTTGAAGCTGCATTGAAACTGCATTTTGGACTTTCAACCCATTGGTTCCCATTGAAGTCCATTATACAGAGAAAAATCCTGGAATGTTTTCCTCAAAAAACTTAATTTCTGAAGAAAGAATACAATAAAAGTAACCTTCACTCTTCACAGCATCGTTTCACTAAATGAAAACCACTTCCTGTCAGATTACATATAATTCAAAATGAAGACATGCATCTGATATTAACAAGCTCTTTAAATATCACTAATAATTACTGATGTTACTCATGATGTAAAAAAAGACTACACTACACGTAATCACAGCGCTACAGTTTGTACTGAAACTAAAAAGAAAGAACGAAAGTAAAGAAAAAACGGCAGACAGACAGTCTAACCACAGAGTGGTTCAGAGATTGCTATCAGGAAGAAAACATCAGTCCCATACCAGAGTGCAAAGAAGTGACGAGAGGCACAAGGCCATCTCAAACATTTCTTAGACAAAATGGAGGGAGCAGTGTTGTTTCTGTTGTTTTAGATTCTTTTTACAGCCTTCTAAGCTGATTTCACTGGATTTAGTGCATGCACTATATTTGCAAGACGTGCAAGGAATTTAAACCAGGACTTTTATCAGAGAAGCTAAGAGCTTTGGGATTTCAAAATCAAATAACTGTTTTGATTATTCTGTAGGCCGACAGTCTGAATTAAGGAGTCCATGCTGATCCAACAAGAAACATATTCTGACTACCTCATCTCAGGTGTTGTGTATTTTGTTGATTGTGATAATTTATTGCAATTTGATTGGACAGGAATTCTTTATTTGCTCTAATAATACTGCAGAGTTGAACTTTAACAGCACATTTTCTTTACTTAGGGCAGAAATGTGTGGTTTATGTCTATTTTCTTTTCTGCCCCCAAAACAGGAAGTTTTGCTGCATGGCATACTAATGCTGTGCGCCTCCTAGTGGTATTTTTTATTTGTATTTTTGATAAACCAACATTAGCATTTAAAGTAGTAGATTATTGGTGAATAATTTTATTTTAACACTATAAAGGCTCTAAATTATCAACAGTTATCAACAAATGAAGGTATTATTGATGAAATCCGAGAGCTTTCTGACCCTGCATAGACAGCAACACAACTGACACATCCAAGGCCCAGAAAGGTAGTAAGGACATCAATAAATAGTCCATGTGACATCAACCTTAATTTTATGAAGCTACGAGAATACTTTTTGTGCACAAAGAAAACAAAAAATGACTTTATTCAACATTTTCTTCTCTACTGTGTCAGTTATCAACACATACTTGAGTACCACAACCATTCTGGGCCTTGAACATGTCAGTTGCGTTGCTGTCTATGCAGGGTTAGAAAGCTGTTGTTTTTCATCAAAAATATCTTAATGTGTTGTGAAGATGAATGAAGGTCTTACAGGTTTGTAATGACACGAGTGTGAGTAATTAATGACAGAATTTTCATTTTTGGGTGAACTTTAATTCCTTTAATTGTTTTGCCCTTGATAAAAACAGAGCTTTGATTATAAAACAAAGCATTTAAAGCATTCTTTAAGACAAATTATTGGGAGACTTAGAGTCACAGCTGATATTCATATGTATTTTCTTTAGTTAGTCTACTATATTGTTATAAAGATCTCAGTGATTTACATGTCAAGCGATAAGAATTTCATCTTACTTTATGACCACATAAATATCAATATGTCTAAAATGACTGTACCCACATGTACAAGTCATTTGTAAGTGGTGATGAGTTTTTGGCTTAAGGTCTGCATTTACAATCACACCAGAGGTGTTCCGCTGGAATTAGGACTTTACTTTATGCAGACCAGTCAGTTCTTTCACGCTGACTGAATCAATCATTTCTTTTTGAACCTTGCTTTATACACAGATGCACTGTCATGTTAGAAAGGGTCCTGTCCAAACTGTTGCTACAAAATTAAAATCATACAATACCCTAGATTCTAGAATATAACTATATGCTTAACATTAAGATTTGTACTCATGGAAATGACTAAAGTAGTCAAACCTGTTCATTAGAAAGGGGTGTCCCAATACTTTTGGCAATATAGTGTGCGTGTCTCTTAAAGGGATAGTTTACCCAAAAATAAAAATTGTGTCATTTTTTCTCATCCTCATGCTGTTTTAAACCCGTACGACCTTCGTTTTGATGAAATCTGAGAGGTCTCTGACCCTTCATAGACATTAAGGGTCCTACCACATTCCAAGGTCCAGAAAGGTACCAAGAACATCAACAAAATAGTCCATGTGACATCAGTGGATCAACCATAATTGATATGAAGCTATGAGAATACTTTTTTGTTGTGCGAAAAACTAAAATAAAAACTTTAGGCCCATGCTGTCTATGAAGGGTCAGAGAGCTCTTGGATTTTATCAAAAACATCTTAAAGGGATAGTTCACCCAAAAATGAAAATTTGATATTTATCTGCTTACCCCCAGGGCATCCAAAATGTAGGTGACTTTGTTTCCTCAGTATAACACAAACAAAGAGTTTTAACTCAAACCGCTGCAGTCAGTTAATGATTTAATGGCAGTGGATGGGCACCAAACCTTTGAAAGTTAAAAAAAAAACATGCACAGACAAATCCAGATTACACCCTGACAATACATTGATGTCCTAAGACACGAAACGATCGATTTTTGTGAGAAACTGAACAGTATTTATGTCATTTTTTACCTTTGATACACAGCCACGTCCAACTGTCCTGAGCACTAGCTCATCATCCGGCTCGTTACATGTGTACGCACTCTGGCGTAGTATACGCAAACGCCGGAAGCGATCTGTCGCATGTAAACGACACTCATTGTTTACACAGTGCACAGAGATTGTGAGTATAGCGGCTATTCAAAATGGTAATTACTTGCGCTTATCCTGATTGTTCAAACCGATTTAAAGCTAAAAGATTACGTTTGCTTGCGCGAACTCATCCGGGACTTTTCACCGATTTCCCCTTACGGCGCTTGTGTATACTACGCCAGAGCGCATTCACATGTAACCAGCCGGATGATGAGCTAGTGCTCGGCACAGATGGACGTGGCTGTGTATCAAAGGTAAAAAATGATATAAATACTGTTCAGTTTCTCGCAAAAAACGATCGTTTCGTGTCTTAGGACATCAATGTATCCTTACGAGCCGCAGGGTGTAATCTGGATTTGTCTGTGCATGTTTTTTTTTTAACTTTTAAAGGTTTGGTGCCCATCCACTGCCAGTATTTGGCTGACAGACTGCACCGCTTTGAGTTAAAAATCTTCGTTTGTGTTCTCCTGAAGAAACAAAGTCACCTACATCTTGGATGCCCTGGGGGTAAGCAGATAAACATCAAATTTTAATTTTTGGGTGAACTATCCCTTTAATTTGTGTTCTGAAGATGAACAAAGGTCTTATGTGTTTGAAACGACATGAGGGTGTAATAAAGACAGAATTTTCATTTCAGGGTGAACTATCCCTTTAAAGTTTAATAAACTTAAAATAGATTTAGTTTTCAGTTTCACACTTGTAATCTTTAGTCCGATTAAAACAAACTCTGGTGTGGTCGAATGACAAGATGTGACGCTATGCAACTTGATTTCACGAAGGGAACAAGTGGTGTATTCAAAACCAAACGAGCAGAGGGCAAACATGGAGCAACGAGGAGGTAAAGTGCCTTTTATGAGCTCTTTGTGAGATCGCAGGTGGTGAAAATAAAATCATATGCATGCAGCAATGACAGCAGACCGATCAGTGAATGGGTACTTTTTGTCATACACCCGCAGTGCCGTTTTAAGTTGAAGGCACCTTTTCCTTTTTGTTTGGTGTGTTCGGTGAGTTCCGTCACGAAATATACATCACCAATTAGGTTGTGAATATAACACCATGCCTTTAGGTTCGGTATCCTTATGTTCGCTGTCAAAAATGCCAGTATGAACGCTAAGTGGACCCAGACCAAATGTATTATTTTCCTTTTTGGTCCGGACCACATGAACCAAACGAACTGAACTACAAGTGTGAACACACCCTTAGATTTTTCTGTCAGATTTATAGGTTTGAGAACAATAAAGTTAAGTAAAAATGACCATGCAAGATCACTGAAATTAAAATGTTATGATTTCTGAGGCAGTGACCTTTTTGTCCACTTTAAATTTCAATCATCAATTTGCATAAAGCATATTTCACCGCAGGCCAAGGCAGCCACAAACAAACTATTATCTGGTTGTTTCAACATGTTCCCACACTTTGACTGATCACCATGAACGAACCTCATAAATTTCATTTTCCTTGCTCTGAAAGAAGGCCTGCAGCGGAACGCTCCATAGTTTACACTAGACTGAAATGTGAGTCAGTAACGGGAAATTGTCTAGTGTTATGCAACAGATTGAATGTGAGCCGTGCTGTTCGTCCAAAGAAAATAAAGCTGAAGAAGTCTGAAAAGGGCAAGAACATCAGTAAATACTCTCTTTACTGTCTAACTGGGCTATTGAGTCACTTCCATGCCTTTCAAACCGTATTTACTCTGCGGCTGACCTACCATCCATTTATGTTTGGAAACCTGAAGAAATAGACTACTATATGGATACATGCTTAAGGTTAAATCACAAATGTGAGTCATAACGAAATATGAATAATAAAACACTGTCTGAGCATTAGTAGTTTTTTTTTGGTAGTGTTTTACCAGAAAAGTAGCTGGAGGTAATTCAGCTCTCCAGAGAAAGAGCTGCTCCAGATGTGAGTTAGGCTCCTCCTCTTGCTCTGCTCTTTCTCTAAACATTCCAGCCAACTCAGTGCCTCTGCATGAGGGCTTTTCCACTCCGCCTGTCATACGCACATACTCACACACCTAGTGTTTCTAAGCAGTCTCCTCCGGTCTTTAAGATGAGAGCCCTCCAGCTCCTTGTCCTCGTTCTCTTTAGCCTGGTGGGGGCACAGCAGCAGACCCTTATGGACTACCTGGAGAGAAGACTCCTTGCTATTGAGGTAAGAACAACAATGCTCTCCCATCCAGACCCTGGCCTCCAGATACAGGCTGACATGGAGTTCTGAGAAAAGTGAAGCTCTAGAAGAAAACAACAGAGTGAGTTTTGGATGAATCATGGAATTTAGTATATGCTACTTGTTAGATCTATAAAAGTTAGTTGGTTAAGTTCTGTTAGGTTGACTATAACAAACTACTACAAACAAATATGGTGTCAGTAAGATTTTTTTCCAAGAAATTACCAGTGGAAAATATTTGTATTTCTATTTCAAATACATGCTGTTCTTTTGAACTTTTTATTCATCAAAAAATCTTACAATCATGGTTTTGACAAAAATATTAAGCAGTATAACTGTTTTCAACATAGATAAAAATAAGAAATGTTTCTTAAGAAGCAGATCAGTATATTAGAACGATTGATAAAGGATCACGTGATCATGATCATGCTGAAAATTCAGCTTCACAAACACAACAATTAAATTACATTTTAAAACCGTATTAAAATAGAAGACAGTTATTTGAAATGATAATTGTGTTTAGAATATTACAGTTTTTACTGTATTTTTGACCAAATTTCAAATTCTTTTTAAAAACAAAACTCTGGCTGCAAACTTTTAGTATTTTAGAATTGTAGTATTTTACATGTATATATTTATTTATGATTTAATGAAGCAATAATTTGTGTAAAAGTAAATGATACAGGCCAGCTAGAAGGCCCTTTTACTGGGTAAAAATGCTCCTGGTGATACAATAGTGATATTTATAGCACCATTTGTCACTATATGCAAGTGTTTTTGTATATAACATGAAATTCGAAGCACAAACTTATTCAAAATTATAACTGTACCAGATGCATGTCTGACAAACACACCAACGTAAGAAACATTTGAACACTCTATCTTCCTTCCTTTCTGCCTTTGCTCTATTGCCAGGATTCTTTCTCCTTGAGTTGGTCACCCGATCTCCCTCTGTGTCTTGGATTTGGCCACATGAAGGAAATTTTCTCTCCTGTTTTCTCCCTGTGCTGACTCTGCACGTACAGTTCTTCTCAGACGAGTCATTTTGTGTGATTATGCTAAAACGCACTTTGCTGCATCTTTCCTTCCAGTGAGTCACAAATTCAAAAAAGAACATTTGCTGCCAAAGGTTGATCCATCTGCAGCGAAATGATGCTGTTCCAATGCCAAAGCCCTCATGAATTCCTGCAGCTGTCAAGGGAGGGTTTATATTAGAATAATTTACACTCATGATGCTGCCTGACTCATTTAGTGTGCTTAAGTTCACGGTTTAAAATGTATGATTGCTTAGAACATGCATGGGCATTAAATTTATATCTGCATGCATGACCTAAGATAGTAATGTCGGTCAAGTCAAATTTATTTATATAGTGCTTTTCACAATACAGAAACAGAATCATCAAACAGAAACAATCATGATGTTAATGTTTATAATTAGGGCTGGGACACGATTAATCGCGATTAATCGCATCCAAAATAAAAGTTTATGTTAACATACTAAATGTGTGTTTACTGTGTGTATATATAATGTATGTATAAATACACACACAAACATGTATATTAAAGAAAACTGAAAATAAAAATTAAATTAAAATAAATAAAATATTTATAATTCTATATATAATCTAAATTAAATACAAATATAACTATCCACACATATAAGTATTTTTTAAAGGCTTTACATGTATGTGTGTGTATTTATATATACATAATAAATATACACAGTAAACACACATCTAGTATGTTAACATAAACTTTTATTTTGGATGCGATTAATCGCGATTAATCGTGTCCCAGCCCTATTTATAATATCTTCATATTTCATCACATTTAGTCACGTTTAGCAAATTAGAAATGGGCAATTATTAATATTGTATACACTACCAGTCAAAAGTATTTGAACAGTAAGATTTTTAATGTGTTTTAAAGAAGTCCCTTCTGCTTAGCAAGCCTGCATTTATTTGATCCAAAATACAGCAAAAGCAGTAATATAGTAAAATATTTTTTGTTCGGTCACATGGTCCTTCAGAAAGCATTCTAATATGCTGATTTGCTGTTCAAGAAACATTTTAAATTATTATTAAAAATTTTAGGATTCTTTGATGAACAGAAAGATCCAAAGATCAACATCTATTTAAAATAGAATAGATAAAATAGACAGCTCCATGGCTGAAGCACTGATTGAGCAATTACATGAGACAGGATACAGATTTTGTTAAGTTGTACTCTTTCTTTAAACATACCTTTGAATGTTCATTCATGTTTATTTCCTGCTGAAATTGGTATTAAAGCAGAGATGATCAGTTCACTTCTCTTGAACTGAGGCGCTACAGCAATCTGTCACTCAACATTAAACAGCACCAAAACAGCATTTATTGTTTGAATACTGTGATAAAGTTGACAGAATTTGAAATCTGAGACTTTGTTTCATATCAAAAGTAATAGAGCGCAAGGCCTATTGCGATTTATTAGACTAGAGGCACACTATGTTTCGTTCTTTAACTGAAAACAGGCTATACTAATAATTTCTTGGGATTTAGGAATAAATATTGTTTTGTAAAAATAAGAATCGATTAAAATCGAGAAATCAATGTATTATATATTGCTTCACATGTGTTCAAGTATACTACACAGTATGTATGAAGCTGTTTAGTATACTTAACCACGTAGCAACGCCCTCACAACCACCCTAGCATTGCGGTAATGACTTTCAACCACTCACATTTATTTTAAAGCTAATTGCTATCCTTCGCTTTATCTTATCATATGAAAGATGCTCATTTCACAGACATGTTTACAGCTGACTAAATCGAATCTCTTTTACTGAGGCTCTGGAGACTTGTTTTTGTTTATTTCTCCATTGGCAGGATCGCATCTCCTTGTGGCATGAGCAGACCAGCCGCTACGCCTCAGAGCTGCGCGAGTTCAAGCAGCAGATGGTGGCACAGCTAGAGGGCCTGGACAAGACCAAGGAGGCGCTGCGGAGCGAGTTGGACACAGTGGGTACACGCGTAGACCGTGTGGAGAGAGAGATGGACTACCTCGAAACACAGAATGGAGCACAGCCTTGTGTGGATGTGGATGACAAGCTGGTGGAGCAGCAGGTGACGGTTGTCAAGGAGAGGAATAAAGCCAAGTACTCCAAACTCACAGGTAAAGAGCTTTAGGTAACATTCTACAGGCGCAGATACTAGTCATGCTAGTCTCGCAGCATGATGGCACTGGTCATAGCTGGCTCATTTGACAAATTCAGTTCTCTAGAGGCACACTGAACTACACAATATGTTATAATATAGAGTCAAACCAAAATGTATTCAGACACCTTCAACATTTCTCTCATTATCATAGTTTATTTGCTATAGTTTATAAAATGGTAATAAAATATGACAAGAACTGTGTCAGAACAAATTCATCTTGATAATGTCAGATAACTTTGATAGAACAACTGTTAGTATGACAATATTTACACAACTATAAATACTTTGTTTTTGGTGGAAAAAGTTCACATTAGCAATAATTTTTGGTCCCAAATTTTTCTGTTTTACTGGTAGAATTATACCCAAAAGAATTTTTGGGTATAATATGTCACAGTTTACATTATTTTGCTCTCTTCACTTATACAAATTAACTATAGTGTCCTGCATCCACTAGTAAAAATATTAAAAATTATATTGAGTGTCTGAATATTTTTTGGTTTGACTGTATATATAAATATATATAATATGTTTTCTAATATTAAAATAGCATACAATTAAAATATAAAATAGTGATTTTGGCCTGTTTCACTTTCTCAACTTATAGTTATTCAAGAATGTTGAAATAATACTATTCTACTGATTTTCTGCTGTAAAATTGTTTAAAAAAATCAACAAAAAATAACGTTATCTTATGTTAACATTCCAGTTAATTTGGTTATGGTAAACAACATTTTTTCTAACATTTTATCCCAGTAAACCTGCATTCTGACATATTGATTTGATGTTAATAGCCTATTTATGAATAAAATATATATAAAATAAATTTTAAAATATATTATATTTAATCAGTGTTATTTTAGTATTATATATCATACTATTACGGTATTTAATTATATTTTGAATTAGCTCTTATTTTTATATTTTCAGATTTTAGTTTTTTAATATTTATATTATATATACACTACCAATCAAAAGTGTTTGAACAGTAACATTTTTATTGTTTTTTTAAGAATTCTCTTTTGCTCACTAAGCCTGTTTTTATTTGATCCAAAATACAACAAAAGCAGTAATATTGTAAAATATTAGTACTATTTTAAAAAAAATCTATTTGAAAATAGTTTTACAAATGTAATTTATTACTGTCATCAAAAATAGATTTTCTAATATGCTGATTTGCTGTTCAAGAAACATTTTTTATTATCAATATTTAAAACAGTTGAGTACATTTTTTTTTCAGGATTCTTTGATGAATAGAAAGATCCAAAGATCAGCATGTACCTGTAATAAAAACACTATATCATTAAAAAAATTGGAGTCAGTATTATTATTAATATTATTATAAAAATAATTTGGGGAAAAAAAATATAGAAATTAATACTTTTATTTAGCAAGGATACTTTACATTGATCAAAAGTGATAATAAAGACATTTTTGATGTTACAAAAGATTTCTATTTCAGATAAATGGTGTTTTTTTTTACTTTCTATTCATCATAGAAACCTGAAAAAATTCTACACAGTAAGCATAATAATAATAATAATAATAATAATAATAATAATAGTAATAATAATAATAATAAATGTTTTTTGTGCAGCAAATCAGAATATTAGAATGATTTCTGAAATGATCATGTAAGTAATTATGCTAAAAATTCAGCTTTAAAGTCACAGGAATAAATTACATTTTAAAATATATTCAAATAGAAAGCAGTTATTTTAAATAGTAAAAATGTTTCAAAATGTTACTGTTTTTGCTGTATTTTGGATATATAAATTAAATAAATGCAGGCTTGCGTTTATTTATCTTCAGTTTTAGTCATTTTATTTTTCAGTTACTCTTATTATTTTAGTTAATTGCCAATGTAACTTTTTCAAGTTGAAGATTTTCATCTAATCTTAATTTAACAAAACTGTCAAGACGGTAGAAAAATCTTCCTAGAAAATGAAGAGGAAACATAACTGTTAAACTTACCAACTACACTTAATAGATTCAGTTTTAAGAAGCTCATAATGAATCAAAGTTTCTTCGGGTAAATGGCACGAGAATGACAGGGAAGCAATTCAATCACATGAAGCTCTGAGCTATTTTAACTTTGACAGACTTTAATACATAATGCATTAAGTAGTGGGTCTAATCTTCCTAAAGTCCTCGTTTAGAAAAGCACTTAGAGGTACTAAATAAAATGTATTATTATTCCATCATTGAGAGAGACAGTAATTATACTGCTGGAGGACAAATCACAATGCTTTCCATATAGCGTCTCTACACTTCAGCAGCTCTATATTGCCTTTTCATAGCAAAACGCCTCCAATCTGATTAACCCAGACTGTCATTAGTGTACTGTGCATTCCCATTAGGGTTTAGTGTTAAATCAGACTTTATTGGAAAGCACACAGTAATATCATAAGGTAGGGATGCACTTTAAAACACAGAGTTGATATTCTAGTTTGGAGACCACCGAATATCTGATTAATATGGAAGCATATGTGTAGCAAAATTCAATTTGCAATGCAATATGCAAAATGGCAATACAATATGCAAAATGACAATGCAATATTCAAAATGGCAACGCAATATTCAAAATGGCAATGTAATTCTGTATTTAAATTAACATTTTCCACCACCTCCACGCGTGCAAAATTTGGTGCAGAATGAAATTGAAAATTAAATTATATTATTTACATTTGCCATTTCCAAAAGTAGTCTTAAGTTGTAAAGTGCATACTATTTTAATGCTTTATAAGTAGCAAAATTAAATTTGAAAATGTATAACCCAAATTGATTTGATATGTGTAACGTGTCCAAGCAGAAACAGTAGCAAAATTATCATTTAAATGTTATTTGTCCTAAATGCATTTAGACTAACAGTTAGGACACTTACGATTGCATTTTCATCATGGCGCCGTGGGATATTTGTAGCAAAATTCAATGCGGCTTTGAAAATGCATTCCGAGCTGACCACGCCCACCCTACGTCAATCATTGTGTCAAGGCAGGGATTGGCGGAAGCGTGTTACGTTTAGATCGTTTGAAACATGGCGACTGGAGATCTGATAAGATCGCTGAATTCACTGGCAGATGAAGTGGAGCGTGAACAGAGAAATAATGTTTCAGAAGATTTTTACGCATATGTGTGTGACACTGCGGTCACGCCAGCCGCTTCTTGAAAATACACAAAATTTTGCTACACATATGCTTCCATAGATTAACAATGATGAATTTGAATTTTTCTTTATGTTTAGACTGTAGTGACATGATCTCCAGTATCAAAGCCATGAAGATCCTTAAACGAGTTGGTGGCGCTAAGGGAATGTGGACCAAAGACATGGGAAGTGCCACCGGGAAGGTTTACATCTTAAACGGAACAGAGGATAACACCGTCTATGAATTTGGTACAGTTCGTGAATTCACTTCCTCCCAAGGCACTTCTTCAGCCACCAGCGTTCAGCTCCCTTCGTCCTGGCGTGGTATGGGTCATGCCATCTACAACAACCACCTGTACTATCTAAAGAAAGGTGAGGAGATGAAACTAATAAAGTTTGATCTTCAGAAGAACATAGTTGTAGACAGTGCCGTGTTTCCAGCTAAAAACCATCTTCCTGTGTACAACCTGAATCCTGAGACCTTCATCGATTTAGCAGTGGACGAAGAAGGTCTGTGGGCCATCTTCGCCACTCAGGAAAATGAGAGGCACATCTCTTTGGCCAAGATAGACTCTAAAACACTCGACATCGAGCAAATGTGGGACACCCCTTGTGTGAGGGAGAACGCTGAGGCGGCGTTCGTCATCTGTGGTACTGTCTATGTGGTCTACAACTCTAAACTACCCAGCCGCTCTCGAATTCAGTGTGTGTTTGATGTCAGCGACATGGTCACAAATGACGACGCTCCAAATGTATACTTTCCTAAACGATACGGCACTCATGCCAGCCTTAAATACAACCCTGTGGAGCAGCTGCTCTACGCTTGGGATGATGGCTATCAAATCCTCTACAAACTCCAAATGAAAAAGAAGCTTGAGGTGTAGAAGGTGTACTGAAGACAAGAAAGCAGAGCCAGAGAGGAAATGCCCATGTTATTGGCTTGCTTTATCTTACGCAACCCAGCTGGGTCACACATCAATACGTTGAGCTTTGTAGTTACACAGAGAGCACAACATATGATTGATTGGACACACTTGTTTGGCTCAGTTGTTTGCTAGAAATCAATGTAAAGGGCTCAAGAAGAACCGTTTTAACTTTGTTTGCCTGGAGCAGAACTAATAAAACGATTTTATATATTATGTTGGCATGAAATGTGCTGTTAATTAATAATTGTACAAAAACCACAAATAATTGTGACCCTGGACCACTACAACCAGTCGCAAGTAGCATGGTTATATGTAGTAACAGCCAACAGTATGGTCAAAATTATCAATTTTTCTTTTATTCCAAAAATCATTAGGATATTAAGTAGATCATGTTCCATGAAGCTATTTAGTAAATTTCCTACCATAAATATATCAAAACCTCATTTTTGATTAGTAATATGCATTGCTAAGAACTTCATTTGGACAACTTTAAAGGAGTAGCTCACTTTCAGAACAAAAATTTACAGATAAAGTACTCACACCCTTGTCATCCAAGATGTTCATGTCTTTTTTTCTTTAGTCGTAAAGAAATTATGTTTTTTGAGGAAAACATTTTAGGATTTCTCCATATAATGGACTTCTATGGTGCCCCCAAAATGCAGTTTAAATGCAGCTTCAAAGGGTTCAAAATGATCCCAGCCTTGGCTGTGATTGAGGCTGCCATTTGAAGCTGCATTTTAGAAATTCAAACTTGGGGGCACCATAGAAGTCCATTATATGGAGTAAAATCCTGATTTCCTTATGACTGAAGAAAGAAAGACATGGACATCTTGGATGACAAGGGGTGAGTACATTATCTGTAAATTTTTGTTCTGAAAGTGAACTACTCCTTTAAATGCGATTTTCTCAATTTTTGGATTTTTTGGCACCCTCAAATTGCAGATTTTCAAATAGTTGCATCTCAGCCAAATATTGTCCTATCCATGCACCAATGGAAAGCTTATTTATTCAGCTTTCAAATAATATATTTCGATCAATAGGAATATAATCAATTACCATTATGAGGTCCATGGTCACAATTCTGCTGTTAATAAGTCATTGCAACAATACTGTTATATATATATAGACTTAGCTGGAAGATATCTAAAGTATATAATATCATTATCAACTTACCTGTATGATCCTAAAACGTCTGTTAAAAAAGGAAAAATACTCCACTTTGACGAACTCTGCAGGAATATATATTGCAGTATTATTATCCAAATACTTAAGTCCTCTGAGGTAATCTTCACTACAAACGAAAACTAAGACAGAAGATGGCGGCTGTTGCACTTCTGTAAAACCCAGTGTGATACAAAAGATATGAAACGAGTATAAACGATACGAACGATATGAAACGTTAATGAAGCGGTTAATATCTGACGTCCATATGGTGTAATTGTCCAAAAAAGCTGTTCTCACAGAACAGCGGCCTCAGCCTACTCGTGGAAAGGGCGAAAGTAGCCCAAGGTAGTAACTGCAGGTAGGCAGAATAGAGAAGGGCCTCAGCCCACTCTTAGAAAGGGCGAAAGTAGCCCAGGAGTAGTGACTGCTGGTTAGGCAGGATAGAGAAGGGGCCGCAGCCCACTGGTAAAAAGGGCGTGGATCATTCCCAGCGTTTGAAGTAACCTGCAGAGGTGTCTCTGTCAGGAAAGCTTAGACCCTTGGGTTCCATCATCGAGGGAATACCAGAGGACTCAAAGAAAGCAAATGGCATCCATAATCACCGCTTAGGCTTACCTAGAAGCTGGAATACTTCTGTAAGGGGACCGAACTTAAGAAACTGGTCCGTCTTCCTCCACAGGGCAGATCTGTGGTCGTATGCATCCAGTGCTCACACTGGACACACACACATAAACTTCTAGTCCGGTTCCTAGAGAGAGGACAGAAGGCCTGGCGCACTACGGGCTGTGGTGCTGTGAAGGGCACCTAGGGTGTGTACCCTAATTATAGGTACAAACTGCTTGATCAATCAAGGCAAAGAAAGGAAGGCCACAGAAGGGCCTGTAAGTATCCAACTCTCCTTAGAGAGGAACACCACAGCCAGGTAGGTGCACCGACCTCAGCGCACCGCGGAGGAAACGTGACATCAGGGGAAGTCTCCCGAGGGAGGTAGCACCGATGGGAGCATGGAAGGCATCTATGGCCGCCACGTAGCCCTTCAGTGTAGAGTGTGCGTTACCGGCTGTAAGGCGGGCTTGCAAAAAGTCCAGCACTGAACCTACTGGGCAGTGAACTGGGTGCTGTCTGCACATAAAGAACAAACTAGTTCCACTTCCTGGTGTACACTTTCCTCGCGGAGGGAGCTCTGAATTGGAGGATGGTCTCAGCAACCTCGGTTGAGAGACCGAAAGCTAGGAACTGTGCCCCCTCAGGGGCCACACCCATAACTTTCAAAACTCCAGACGAGGGTGCAGGATGGCACCCCCTACTTGTGAGAGGAGATCCCTCCTGACGGTAATTCCATAGGAGGGCCGTCTAGGAGAGGCATCAGATCTAAAAGATCCGGCCAGAACAGGACCTACTAACAGGAGGTGGATTCCGTCCCGGCGCAGTCTCTTCAGAACTCCCAGGAGCAGAGCGATCGGGGAAGATTGGCATACAGAGAGGGTCTCGACCGTGTCTGCAGCATGGTCCCCAGTCCCAGAGGAGCTAGATGACCAACAAGACCATAGGTCCAAGAGTTCCACCACACTGGATGGAGGTCTCAATTCCCCGGGCCTCAGCCCCTGTCTCGACAGGACGACTGCTCCTATATGAAATGTCCAGGATATGAACTGCTCTCTTTCCAGAGGAGTGTGACCTGGAACCATACAAGGGTCTGGTGTGCCGCTCGTACGAGGGGCGCGACCGCAGAGCTCCTTGAGGGTAGGAGACCGCTCACTGTGATGTGGTGCGCAACAACACATGGCAGTCTATGGGGTCTGGGAGAGAGTGTTTCCAAAGCAGAAACACGGCCTAGAACTCCAGGCGATAGAAATACCAGTAAGATGGTATGTGCTCCATAGACCCAGGGCCGCACAGTCACTCATGACCGGGCCCCAAACAGGAGTTAAGATCTTTCCACATGTCTAGGGGGCGGGAACAGCGCCTTGAGACCCTAATCATGTGGAGCGGGTTCGCCCCTCGGGGAGAACCACTTAATCCTGTTACCTTCCTTCGGGGGAAGGATGACACCGGGGGAAGTCTCCTGAGGGAGATAGTACCAAAGGGGGCATGGAAAGCAACGATGGCCGCCACGAAGCCCTTCAGCGTAGAGTGTGCGTTACCGGCCATAAGGCGGGCTTGCAAAAAGTCCAGCACTGAACCTACTGGGCAGTGAACTGGGTGCAGTTTGCACTAAAGAACAAACATGTTTCGCTTCCCGGTGTACGCCTTTCCTCATAGAGGACCACTACAGGGAATTGCTGTACAGCAGGCCAAAAATATTATGTTGGACGCAGCTGACAACAGACCCAATAGTGTTTCACCGTAAGTGGGCTTATCGGGTCTAGGGAAATGTTTCACAAGTAGAAACACGGCCTGGTGTCCAGGCGATAAAAATGCCAATAAGATGGCATGTGTCCCATAGACCCAGGGCCAAACGGTCACTCATGACTGGGCCCAGAACAGGAACCAAGGTTTTTCTCCACAAGTCTAGGGGGCAGAGCAGCGCCTTGAGACCCTGACCATGTGGAGTGGGTTTGCCCCTCGGGGAGAACCCCTTGGTCCTGAGCCGACGGTGTTTCACTGCTAGCCTATTTTGACTCTCGACTGAGGTGAGGAATGACTGAACCAAGCAGGAGACAGATGTGCCTGCATTGTAGTCAGATCCCCCCCTAGGCTGGCATAAGGTACGCTTTTGCCCCAAAAGCGAACACTAGAAAAGGCGAACTCTCTGACAAAGAAGAGGAGCCACCTCGATGGCCACCTACTTCAAGAGAGTTTCACTTCTTATTGCAAAATCACAACCAGCAGGTTTTTTTTTTTTTTTACGCAGGACCCACATAGACACATTTGACAGAAGTTTCACGCTGCCAAAATGTTCTACTAAGGAGATCAGCCTCTCGAGGTTGACCTCTGATGGAATAAGAGGAGGCGAGCCCCTCCGTGCCGCTACGTAAAACGGGCGGATGTAATGAGAGAGGCTCGTGAGAGACTGCTGCGCCCCGAAGCACCGCGGTGGCGGGATTAGCATGTTGATATTGAATTGCCAAAAGCAGCTCCGCCCAGCAGCCTAAAATAGTTTTAATTCCTCAGAATTAAAACTATGGGAGCAGAGCTAAACATTCAACTTCACACATTTAGGTGAAAATAGTATTTATGAATGAACGTATTTATGAATGAACACAGCTGCCCCCTCAAGAACGGCTGTGAGTGCTCAGCTCCCGAGCAAACTACACATCAATCGCGTGAATCCCTGCCCCGTATTTTTAGAGGCGATAGCAGGGAGAAACAAACGATCAATACATAGTCTGCTCATATGCATACAGCGTCAATCTCCTCGGAGAAAGACAGCTGCAGCAGCGCAAATTCTCACTAGAGAGAGAGAGAGCATGCTCGGGAGCGAAGCTGCAGTTCTGAATCAAAGGACGAAGTACCGCAGTGCGGGCTTCGGAACCCCGAAAGAGAACGCGCTATATTTGGGGAGAAGGCAGAGAAAGTTAATCTCTAACCACATCCCAAATATACGTGTAACCCCCGCGAACACAGCGCCCATCCTGCCTCAGCAAAAATGGGACCGAGCCGCGGGGAAAACACTACAGGCAGTCAGCTCCCTCGAGAACTGACTCCTGTGCTTCGCTCACAGACAGACAAAACAGAGATCATGTGAATCCCTGCTCGTAAAGAGACGAGAAAACGGGGAACACACGTTCTAAATTGCCTGCTTATTTAGATTTGGACATATTCCCTCAAAAGAAAGCCGTGCAAACTGGCACAAAAAACAGGGAATACAAGACACACACACACAGCGCGACTGAAAGACAGAAGCTGCCGGCTGCATTCACCGCACATGCTTTATAGCTTCCTGGTTCCTGATGTCAGCCGCCCGTGACGTCACACGCGTTTCTCTTTGGACTGATTTCCGACGCAGCTCGACGTTCCCGAAGGGGAACGTGTTCTGTGTGCACCTAATCACTTAACAAGGAATGAAATAAAAACAAAACAGATAGAAGCAAGGAACTTTAATCACACCTTTCAAGTACAAGGGGATGTTCGGTAACAGTAACTGTACATTACAAATACAAAGTCTCAATATAAAATTGGAAAGTGGCTCTGAATCAGGCATTTCAAACAGAAACACCAATTCCAGTGATTATTGTTACAATGAGTTTCAGCCAGGCCAGCCAACAAAATACATCATGTTATCTGAAGAGAAAATACCTCAAAGGTAACAGGAAAATACAGAACAATGAACATTTATCACATTTTATGTAAAATACAAAATTGGTCTTTGTAAAACAGTGCTTCTAATTTACATAATGATATTATTTCAAGTCTTCTTAGAAAGCCAAGGATTTTTGCATCCTTTAGATCAGACACACAATCCTTGGTATTCATTATGGTTTTACTTTGGAAGCTACAATTACTGCATGGTGAAATTATGATGGTTTGAATGATGATAGCTGTACAAGGCTGAGCTGAGCTTGATCGAAGAAAATAATGGCAAATTATTCAAAATACTCACAGATCAGCAACTTAAATGTTTAAATATGGACAAAGCAAAAACTCTACAATTTACACAGGTGATGAGATATTTGTATACAGGATACAAATTATTCTTGGCATTGTCGTTTTTGGTGGCAGAACAGTTGCACTACTTCACAAACCAAAGGAAGATCAATGGAATATATCTCTGCTCTGTAAACAATATACATTTTGGCTAATATAATGAGCACTTCATATATCTCTCCATTCATAAAAATCTCTTAACACATGTATTTTATATTCAAAGAAGACAAAAATAAGTAGAAGGAAGTTAAGGCTAAATATATAATAAACTATATCTTCATACTATTATAATGTCAATTAAAATATAATATACATCTACCAATTATACAATAGTCATCAACAAATATAGCCTTTTACTCTTCTGAGCTGCTTAAATTCATTTTGAAGTGTATCGTTTAACCTCTTTGGGTAGTGGCTTGTGTGTTACCCAGCATAAGAAAGCAACACTTCAATCCAAACACAAAAAAAGCTAAAACTCGGCTAGGCTCAGTTGCACTTGGAAAGGTTTGGATGGCACCCTCTTTTTGTCCTGCTCCATTATACATGTCCGCACAGACATAAGTTGTGTCACACGTTGTCTAAGGACATGTTTTGGATCTCACCATCAGTCCCTGGGAGATACTTGGCTTGAAGACGTAGGGAGAGACCATCCCTTACTTACGGGCTGGAAGGGAGTCTAGGAGATGGGCAAGACCCTTGACTGTCAAAGCTTGCGGTACGAGTCTTCCACTGAAAAAGACAGAAAATGCAAATTATTGAAATAAAAATGTACTTTTCCACTCTGGAAGATTTTAAGCACAGACATTCACCTCCTTCTCAGACTTCTTGGGCTCTACGAGCGGATGCCAGTGAGCGATGGGTTTTCGAGGGTAGGCGAGCATCTCATTCCAGTGGTCTTTCCCAAGCCCTTCGGCATGGATCCCTACACGACAGACTCCAATGATCTCATTGTGTCCCACTCTATATACCAGGAGAATGAAGAATAGATTGTGAAATGCATAGACAACAGAATATTTGTAGAGTGAAAATATCACACATTGAATAAGACTCACAGATCGTAGTCCATAACTGATATGTGCAAGCTGACTTGATCCATATTCTCTGGGGGAATGTCAAAGATAATCGCTTCATTATACGTTGGATTCAGCGTGTTCTTTTTTATGGAAGTTTTCTTCTTTTTCAAGCGTCTCTCGTCACAAATCAGTGACACCTTCACGTATGGATCTGCCAACAGAGCAGGGAGGTGTGACACGAATTTCTCAACGTATCTTTCTCCTTGTCTTTCATGGTCTGAATATGTCTGACTAAAGGACTTGTAATATGCTTGCTGACAATGATAGATGTGACTGTCCAAATGTATAAACAGGAAGATGAAGCCAAGCAGACGAATGCAAGAAAAAAAAGACAAATAAAGGACAGCAGCATACCTGAATAACCAGTAATATCCATGGCTTTGAGGTTTCTACATTTGATGACAGTAAGTGTGAGTCTCCCTGCAGTTGGTAAGTAGCAGAGAGAAAACATTATCTCTCCCAGATCCACACTCTCCTGAAGAGACAAATATCACAATTATTAAGGATGCTTTAAATTGATAATATAACAAAAGATTTCTATTTCAAATAAATGCTGTTTTTAAATCTTCTACTCAAAGACTCATGAGAAAATTCACTGGTAATACATTGGTAATATTAAAAAAACATTGATAAAAAAAGACTTTTGAAGGATCCTGTTACACATCAATAAACCAATAATTTACACAAAAACCTTTAATAAACTCAGATGGAGAAAGGTATTGAATGAGTGCATCACATATCCATAGATCTTTCTCCCACATTTAAAGAGATAGTTCACTCAAAAATAAAAATTACCCCATGATTTTCTCACCATCTAGCCATCCTAGGTATATATGACTTTTTTCATATTTCATATTATTCAGACAAATACAATCAGAGTTATATTAAAATGTCCTAGCACTTCCAAGCTTTATAATGTCAGAGAATTGATGTTGAGGTTTCAAAGCAAAATAAAGTGTGTACATCCATTATAAAACATGCTCCACATGGCTCCTTCTGAAGTAAGTCAATGCGTTTGTGTAAGAAAAATACCCCCTGAAACACAACTCTCTTGTGAATGTGCATACGACAGTTAGCAGAAGCTAGAGATTCAGTTTACAGTTTACACAAGTGGATTGCTTCGCTTCACAAGACCTTTATTAACCCCCAGAGCTGTGTGGAGCACTTTTTATAATGGATGGGTGCATTTTTTTGGGCTTCAAAATCTCAACCATCAATCACTGCCATTATAAAGCCATTATCCAGAAGGGACAATGTATTAAGAGCCAGGGGATGAAAACTTTTGAACAGAAAAAAAATGTGTACATTTTTATTTTTTTGCCAAAATATCATGCTTTTTTAAACGTACTACTGCCCTTACTACATGTTTCCCAGAAGACAAAATATTTTACATTTACCCTAATCTTCAAATTCAAAAAGTTTTCACCCCCGGCTCTTAACATATCGTGTTTCCTTCTGAAGCATCAGTGAGCATTCAAACCTTCTGTAATAGCTTCATATGAGTCCCTCAGTGTGAAAAGATGGATCTCAAAATCATACAGTCGTTGAAAAAGGTTCAAATACACAAAAATGCTAAAAGAAAACAAATAATTTGTGGGACCTAAAGTATTTTTCTGAAGAACAACGGGCAGTTTAACTGTTCAGGACAAACCAGGGACATCACTAAACAAAAAACAAAAACAAAACAAAACAAAAAAACAGCTGTGGATCATTCAGATAACCACACTTGATTCAGTGTTAAGAATCAAGCGTATGCAAACTTTTGAGTCATTTTTATCAATTCAACTATTATTTTCTCTTGTGAACTATATGTAGATGTCTTTTATGTGAAATATCTTATTTAGGTCAGTACTAAATAAAAATAACATGCATTTTGTATAATTCCTTTTATTTTGATAAATAATTTACATTTTGCAGATTCTACAAGGTGTATGTAAACTTTTCACCTCAACCGTTTATAATGCAGTAGCAGTGAATAGCTACAGTAACCTCTGCAGTGAGCAGTCTTTACTCAAATGGTGCCCTTGGCGAGATCAGACAAGCTTCAGAAAGCTGTTCGGGAAGAAGTTCAATTTCAATGAAAGTGTCGGGTGGAACTTGAAAGCATGCTGCACAATGTTGTCAAACTGCTGTGGGTGAGTGATACAGAAATTGAGTGTGTGTCTGAGAGCTTTGCCCGGAGAACCCTAGGCGATGACCTATACTGTCTATGCCAGAAACGCCTTACTGAGTAGAAGAGATACAAACCTGGAACTCAAAACACTACACTCACTAACATGTAGTAGGAAGAGTCCTTATGCAACAAATAACCGCATAACAGGATGTGCACCACATTGTTATGATGTATAAGTTGCTTAGATGATAAATTGCAGGGCACAGAGCATCTCTGCCTTAACCAGATACCAAAAAATAGCCCTAGCATAAAATAAATGTACTAAAATGTATTTAAAATACATTTATTTTATGCTACAAATACATTTACATATATTTACTTAATAAAAAATACCCTATAACTGTACTTTTAGCGTACTAAACTGGTATTTTTCAAGTCAACTAATTTTGTACTTAATGTACTTTAATTCTGTGGATGTAGTGCTGCAGTCCGACTAAAGATATACTTAAGTATTTAACTGTGCTAAAGTGGAACTATTGCAAGTATACTTTAGGTACACTTTAAATATTTTAAATGTAAAGATATTATTTAAAGATTATATTATATTATTTAAAGGACTGTATAATCCTCATCAATAGTGACATTAAAACATATTTTAGGCTTAATATTAAGAAATGTGCATTGTGCACAAGTAGTACTCCAAATAAAGTTTAATTACAATTTTTATATCAGTAAGTCTCGAGCAATATGTCAGTTATTATCTTAATAACTATACTTAGTTTAAAATAAATGCATTTTAAATCTATTACTTTTTTACTAGGGGCAATAATTGATCAGCTCACAATAACGTTAAATTATTAAATTAAACACTAACCCAAAAATGACACTTCTGTCTTGCATACTGTGTATATTTTATAATAAAAACAGAGGATAAAGTGTATCTGTTTTTTTAATCCATATAATGAATGTAATAGGGTTTTTGACTCAAATGTTTTTAATAATATGTACAAATAAATGAGGCATTTTTTAAAAATATATCCCCAGAAGAAAGTGAGTTATACAAGTTTGGAATGACATAGTGAGTAAATGATGAGAGAAGTTTTATATTTTGAATGAACTATCCCTTTAAGAAAGCTGAGATTATTGCAGGCATATAATAAGGCAATAAATTTTGCCCTCAATGTTTTCAGAACTTAATATATGTACATTGCATAATTTATCATGTTTGGTAATTACCATATCACACCCCATAGGACACTATGTCTATGGATCATCTAATTATTCACTGTTTGTGTTTTCAGAGAAATACTCAATACAAGTGGATTCCTATATTGGAAAAGCAAATCATTAGGGTGACATTAATGTGACATAAGCCACATTAATGTGATGAATCACCAGTGGGGTCTGAACTCACTAAGTAGTAAAGACGATAAATTATCTTACGCTTGTGGCGTACTGGATGTCCTTCCAGATAGATGTTTCCCGGGACAGGTCTGAAACTTCAAAAAGGTTTTCCAGTATCACCTCGCCAATCATGTCATGCCGTGAGAAGCGGTCAAAGTCAAAGACGCTCAAGTGGAGTTTTCTGGACCCTAGCGCCTCGTACGGGACCGGAAACTGAAAGGTCTCGTCAAACGTGGGGTTGAGCGTCTTGCGGTGCACGCGAGTCTGGAATTTACGCTTGCGGTCAGGGAGCAGGTAGATCTTGACGTAAGGGTCAGAGCTGCCGCACAAATCCTTCGCGGGTAGGTCGAACGCCTTGAGAATGGTGACGAGGAGGTGCTCTCCCTCGTAATCGTACTTTAGAGAGAAGTTGATCTTGCCACATGTTTTGGCAGTGCCGTTCTTAGACGACTCCTCAGCCTCCATCGTGCTCTGTTTGTAAAGTTCCGGTTGGATGCGGCCAAGAGACGCAGCGGTGCAGGTGGGATGGTCCTCCACGTCTAAGAATTCACTTCCGCGGTCCAGACTGGTGACGTGGTGCATCTGCCTTGGAAGGTGCTTTTTGAAGGAACTATGCCTGGCAAAAGAAAATTTGGATGATTTGATGCACCGGTTCTTAACAAAAGACACACCAGGTGTTAATCTACATTTGAATTATAAGCCATGATCGAATGCAAATTAATGGTGATAATTCTGAACATGCTGCAAGGTTCCCACAAAATATGGACACAGCATGGTTTTCCACCATCTGACCTTCTTTGCAGTCAATAAAACCCCGAGACCTACTTCAGGTCAAATTATGTCTGACATTTACAAGATTTCCTAAGTAATAACATGATTAGGAATGACTGGAACTAACCTCATAATGGCTTTGGATATACAGTAAACCATGATGACCTATATGAAGGGCTTGAGACACAAACATTTCTTCATTCTTCCAGAACACTGACCTGTTAGAGGAGGCCGGCTCGGTTGTTTGCCGTGAGATACGCGTACGTCTCAGCAGATGATCCTTCATGGACAGCTGCACGTCAGCGGGGATATCTGGCGACGTATGACTAATCTTCACTGCCGCCTCCAGAAAGTTCCCGGGATCCTTCAGCTTGTCTGCTGCCATAATGTCTCTGAGGGTTGGGTAGTAGTCACCGTGACCTTCTTCTCTGTGCTGGTCTCTCTCTGGCCGGGTGGGGGCAAGGGCGGTGGCGCTAGAGGAAAGCACTTTGCTGCGCCAGGGCACCCAGCACAGCTTCCAGGTGGCGACGCTGATGACACCCAGCAGGGCCAAACCACACACCACAAATACAAGCAGCAGGAGACTGAAGGAAATGTCTGGACAGAAGATACAACATGGACAGAAGTGGACGTTGTAAAAATGCACATAACTAATTGACTTCTAGTTAGATTTCCATCAGTGTTTCAGTTATGCAATTATAAAGTGTGCTAAAACAGGTTCAAATAAGTGCATGTTGAACTAATAATAACGTTAAGATTTATGATACTGCTGTACACAGTATACACATGCTGGAAAACATAGCTTTTCAAAGACTATAACAAGTAATTTCAAGTAATGTCAAGACGAAAACATACTTGTGGGAACTTTTTCGTAAGATGTCAAATATGTACCACAATGTACGTTTTGTGACATATTCTGAATGTGTCACAAAACATACACTATAAAAAATTATGTAAAATTTATGGTAAAAAAAAACTGGCAGCTGTGGTTTCCAGAATTTTTCAGAAAAAATATGGTAGCAATGTTTTAGGTTTTACAGATTTAACCTTTAATTTATATTTAAATACCATAATTTCATTAACTGATATACCAACCTATTGAAGTACTGAAATCTGTTTAGTACCTTTGTAGTACACTGACTACCACTGAAAGCAACCCTAATGTACAAAGAAGATGAAACAGTTATTTCGAAAAAAAAAAAAAAAAGTTATTTCTGTGAATATTCATGGTATTCACTGTAAATTATACATTCTTTTTCAATTCCAAAAATGATATACTATTGTAAAACTAAATCTATTGTCCAATACAGTTTTCACCATTTATTGTAGGGTAACTTACTGTTAACCAATTAGGTTTTTACTGTAGTATTTTTTACAGTATTTTACCGTTAAAATCAGTAATTTTTTACAGTTTACATTGTGGTATATATTTCGCGTCTTGCGAAAAAGTTCCCATAGTTCCGTTTTTGTCATGAAATCAGGTTGCAAAAATTATTCATTATAGTCTTTGAAATATGATATTCAATGTGAACCATCCAATGAGTGGCGCTAAAAGAGCGTTTGTTTTTTTCCTCAAACAGATGTACATACAGTCAAGCCCGAAATTATTCATACCCCTGGCAAATTCTGACTTAAAGTTGCTTTTATTCAATCAGCAAGTTTTTTTTCTTTGATTAGAAATGACACAGACATCTCCCAGAAGATAATAAGACGATGAACAAGAGGCATCATTGTGGAAAAAATTATTACCCATCTTTTATTTTCATTTGAACAAAAAGTGGCATGTCCAAAATTATTTATACCCTTCTCAATAATCAATAGAAAAGCATTTATTGGCTATTACAGCAATCAAACGCTTCCTATAATTGCTGACCAGCTTTTTGCATGTCTCCACTGGTATTTTTGCCCATTCATCTTTAGCGATGAGCTCCAACTCTTTCAGGTTGAAGGGTCTCCTTGCCATCACCCTGATCTCTAGCTCCCTCCACAGATTCTCAATTGGATTTAAGTCAGGACTCTGGCTGGACCAATGCAAAAAGTTAATGTTTTTGTCTGCTAACCATTTCTTCACCACTTTTGCTGTGTGTTTTAAGTCGTTGTCGTGCTGAAATGTCCACTGGTGCCCAAGGCCAAGTTTCTCTGCAGACTGCCTGATGTTGTTGTTGAGAATTTTGATGTATTGCTCCTTTTTCATGGTGCCGTTTACTGTGATTAGGTTCCCTGGTCCACCAGCTTAAAAACACCCCCAAAACATTAGGTTCCCACCACCATGTTTGACAGTGGGGATGGTGTTCTTAGGGTTGAAGGCTTCTCCTTTTTTATGCCAAATGAAGGCTACATCATTGTGGCCAAACAATTCAATTTTTGTTTCATTTGACCATAAAACAAAAGACCAGAAGTCTTCTTCTTTGTCCAGATGAGCATTTGCAAAGGCCAAGCAGGCTTTTGTGTGCCTTATCGGGAGAAGTGATGTCCTCCTTGGTCTGCGTCCGTGGAACCCAGCGGTGTGCAGTGTCTGTTGGACTGTCTGCCTTGAGATGTTTCCACCAGCAGACCCAGATTCATCAGGATGGCCTTGGTGGTGATCCTTTGATTCTTTTTTATCTCTCTCACTATCCTCCTGGCCAGCACAAGTGTCACTTTTGGCTTCCGACGACGTCCTCTGAGATTTTTCACAGTGCGGAACGTCTTGTATTTCTTAATACTTTGCACTGTAGCCACTGGAACTTCAAAACATTTAGATATGGTCTTATAGCCCTTTCCTGACTTGTGAGCAGCCACAATGCGCAGCCGCAGGTCCTCAGTGAGCTCCTTTGTCTTAGCATGACTGTCCACAAGCCAACAGCAGAGAGCTTCTGTTTTTCACCTGTTGAGTTGATTAAAACAGCGGTTCCCAATGAATCAGGGTAATTAGGATGCTTTAGAACAGCTTGGACTATTTGGAATGGTATAGAACTTTGGATTTTCCCAGAGACTGTGACAGTTTTTCCACAATGATGCCTCTTGTACATCGTCTTATTATCTTTTGGGAGAAGCCTGTGTCATTTCCGGTCAAAAAAAACTTGGTGGTTGTATAAAATTAACTTTAAGTCCAGAATTTGCCAGGGATATGAATAATTTCAGGCTTGACTGTACATATGTTTTATGTGACGTTGGTTTTGTACATGTCACCACAGTTCTGACTTGAAATATTAGTTGAGTGGCGCTATAACTCTAATGCTCCGTGACGTCTTATAATAACATACTTTTTGCACTACACCTATACCTACCCATAGTATGAACAAAAGCGAATGTCTCAGACGCAGCCAGATCATTTCCATAATGACCAGCGCAATATACCAAGAGCAGCGCAAATTACCGCCTGCTTTAAGACATGCTTTTCTGAGTGTTAAATAATGCCGCAAATACTAGTAATTTCCCTGATAGCACACGTACATCACAGAGAGGTCTATTTCATATCTGCATTTACATCTGCAAGACTTTTTTGAGTGTTTCCTCATCTGCAATATGTCAATAGGATGTCTCCTATCAGATGTCAAATAGATGTCTTTAAGATGTTTATGGTTTAGAATGTATGTAAAACTGACATCTTAAAGACGTCTGTCAGATGTTTGTACACAACAGATGCTTTCCAGATCAAGTGATCTTTACCAGACATCTTGTGCAAATGTAGGTAAATCGCATTGCGTGATTCATTTTAATACTCTCTTTCCATAAATGTTGCTTTCCATAATCTGAAAGCGAAACTCCTACAAGTGCATATTCAGTAAGGTCAGGCACAAAAATAACTGCATCCACGCCTTTTCAGTGCTAATTCTTAACTAAATCCTGACAGTACTATTTTAACGCCAAAAGACGGTTTGGTCTGGTGCAAGCTGTGAGTAAATCTGGCATCTAATGTTTGGCATCTAATGAAACTGCAGTGATATGAAAAGTTCCCAGAGGTATGAGGTCATGAGATCAGGGAGCATTTTTGCTAATTCAACAAAACCTATATCAGCTAGATCAGTGGTTCTTAACCTTTTTGACTCAAACTATAAACTATAACTTTATATTTGACTAACAACACTTGAACTAGAAGTAGAACTTGCGCTAGATATCACTTGGTGACAATTCAGCAGAATTTGCAACACAAATGTAGAATAAATCACATTAAAACACATTTTTTTTAAAGGTGTAAATAAAGACCATTTTCAGTGGCGGTGCAGATGTGGTCTAAAAGGATAGGTAACCGTTTTATCAGCTACCTTAAAACTCTTTCAACATGGCTCTGGGCCAGCAGGCAATCCTTATTGTTGAGCCCTGCCATATAAAATCAGCAACTGCAAGCAGTTCTTCATAAATAAGATTAAAAAAAGAGCCGTTTATACATCAAAGAGAAACCTGTAGAGGCGCTATCAATGGCTTAGACTCTTGTTGAATCACTGTAGAACTTGAAAACAGCATTCATTGGTTTAGTAAAACAACTAATTATGTGTCTGTTAGCTTTAGCCTGTGGTGAAGGTAATTAAAACAAATGTTCTGATCATGCCATGACTGCTGCACACTTCTTGGTCAATCACCACAGAGCACTCACATAAATATTAATCAGCTCATGCTGAGAAGATAAACTCTAACATAGTTGTAGAAATGATCATTCAGTCAGCGCAATGTACCGTCTGGTGAGGCTGTTTGCCTCTTTATAGGGATGGCAATTGGTTCGTACGCCTTCAAAATGGGCCTCTTAAACCCATCTGAGTAAATCGTCAGACCGCCAAAACTTCTCGGCACCGTTGAGTAGACTGTATTAACACTGAATTCACCCATCTTCCAGATGGAATTGCAAATGAGCCAAATGTAATTACAGAGTTCTCCTTACAAGAAGAGCAGGTCATTGGTCATTCCTGCTCGATGGCAACAATTATATATCTGAGTGGATGAAAAAATGCTGATCTAATGATTATTACAAATGCGTTGGAGTGCACGCCTCTCAGGGATGGAGCACTTGGCTGGCAACCAAGAAAACAAACAGGTGCAGCATCGATGTACATTCTCATTTCAATCACACTCTCACAATTATTCGCTTCTCCTACTGGGGGACTGTGGGAGCACATAAACAACTTGACAAAATAATTAATGTGCCAATAAACGTGGAAAACTGGCCACTTGGGAGGCTTTGTGGCAAAAAATTATAATGCTTGTTGGAGATTCAAATGTAATAATTCGTCACTTAATTGCAGATGTGTCATTTCTGATTTCTGTACACTCATAACAGAGCAAATGCACCAGAGACAACCAATCTGCACAGTTGGTTGCTCTTGTATATCTAGGTCTTGTTTTTAATAAGATGAATAAACAACAGGACCAACATTATTTTTATCAGGACTTAATAAAAGTAACACTATTATTATTATTTATAGTTATGCAATAGCGCTGCTGTTGGAACACGTTCTGTTAAGATAAACCACACAATTCCCCTGGATGTTATGTAATGCTGTAATTGTTTTTGAGCTATTTAAAATGTCTGCACAAATCAAAACATAATGATTATAACTGCCCAGTTAAAGGAATAGTTAACCTAAAAAAATAATTAGCAAAAAATCGACTCACACTCAGGCCATCCAAGACGTTGATGAGAAATTTATAGCATCACTTGCTCACCAATAGATCCTCTGCAGTGAATGGGTGCCGTCAAAACAAAAGAAACAACTGATAAAAACAATCCAAGTGAAAATTTATGTAAGTGAAGTTATTATTGTAAGAAACTGTAAAAATGTCCATCCCATGATGTCTTTTCACTTTAAAATCAGTCAGAAGTTTTTGAACAGTAAGATTTGTAATGTTTTTTTAAAGAAGTCTTTTCTGCTCACTAATCCTGCTTTTTATCCAAATAACCAATATATCCAAATATTTTAAAATAATTTTACTATTTAAACTAAATGTTTTCTATTTGAATATATTTTAAAATGTAATTTGTTCCTGCGATCTCAAAGCTGAATTTTAAGCATCATTACTCCAGTCATATGATTCTTCAGAAATCATTTTAATCTTCTTATTTACTGCTCAAAAACATTTATTATTATTATTATTATTATTATTATTATTATGTTGAAAACAGCTAAGTAGAATTTTCTTTGATGAATAGAAAGTTCAGAAGAACAACATTTATCTGAAATAGAAATCTTTTGTAACATTGGAAATGTCTTTATAATCACTTTTGATCAATTTAAAGTATCAACTGTTTTAAACACTCATAATAATAATAAAAATAAAGATGTTTCTTAAACAGCAAATCTGCATATTATAATGATTTCAGAAAGATCATGTGACACTGAAGACTGGAGCTGATGATGCTGAAAATTTGGCTTTGATATCAGGTATAAATTACACTTTAAAATATATTAAAATAGAAAACAGATTTTTTAAATAGTAAAAATATTTCAAAATTGTACTGTTTTTGTTGTACTTTGGATCAAATAAATGCAGGCTTTGTGAGCAGAAGAGACTTTGTTAAAAACATAAAAAATCTTAACTTTTGAGTGCTAGTGTATTTGTTTAGAACTATTTTGGACTGCTTTCACTTGTAAACATTGCTTGATCTGTGCATATTTTTGGATTTGAATATTACAAACATGCAGCTTTTGGCTCTACAAGACATTAAAAGCTTCTATCAGCTCTTTGGACTCTGATTCTGACGGCACCCATTCACTGCTAAGGATCCATTGGTTAGCAAGTGATGTAACACTACATTTTCCCAAATTTATTCTAATGAAAGAAACAAACTTATCTACATCTTGGATGGCCTGAGGGTGAGTAAATGTTCATTTCATTCAAAAGTTTCATTTTTGGGTGCATTATTCATTTAACTTTCAAGTTTTTCCTCTTCTACATTTTCGACATAGTTTAGAATTTCAAAACAACGCTTTAACCATCACAAAACAATAATGATATAAAGTTCATAGGTGGCCTGACTTGGACCCTCATCAAACCACATACGCAGAAAAGAAATGTATTATCTCTCAGACAGTCAGACTCTTTTCTGCCGCAAATGAAATATTAATGGGTCTGATGCAAGGTTATACAACCATTACACTGTTTACGTTTTGACAGCTTCACCTCACACAAGCTGGAGTGCATTAACAAGAACCAAGTACAATCCTCTAAAGGCCTCCGAGACTTTGCAGGGCTGTGAATGATCCTGTTTACATGCAGAAAAAAAAAAGACAAATATAACAGTAGTGCATGCTTCTCAGTTTTCCTATGGCAATTTGAATAAGTGTATGTAGCACTGAACAAGTGCTGTAGACATTCATGACTATAAATTTTGGATTGATTTCTGTTCTACTTCTTGGTGAGCTTCATAATATAAATTACAAATTGACTTGTCTACACTAAAAAATGAATTTAAATGGTTTAAAGAGGTCTTCAGATGCAAACATTCACTTTTACATGTTGTTTGAACCACCCATTAATGATAAAAATCCACCCAGTGTTTTTTAAAATCCCCATAAATCATAAGCGCTGTCTCATATCAAGCCGTTCACAGATTCTTGGCAGAGTGACGTAGTTTTGGCAGGCCACTCCCATGTCTGTTGATGGACACTGGCGTTTTAGCATAGATCCACCCTGAGTGAGCTGTAAACAGTGCGCCATTTTTTCGATGCCGGAGCAGGTGTTGACAAGAATGTCTCCTAAGCGATTGAGGTGTTTTGTTGTTGGATCCAATAATGAACATAGCAGTTGTCATTTACTCCTGACATCTGCACCGCTGAAGACGCAGAAGATTACTGTTGTTTTTTGAAGAGAATGCACACCCCAATCTATCTAAATGCGTCTATGTTTGCGCAAATCTTTTGTGATCCAGCTTTACCTACAGAAGAAACAAGTATAAGTTTTATTTAATGAATGTTTGCAAATCGTCTTTCTAAATAAAAAGTTCTGCGACGAATGTGGCTAAAGTTAACAGTCCCAGACAACTGCTCATCACCCCACAGAAGAGAGGTCGCTGTGAACAGAGCTGGTTTTGACAAGGTAAAAAGGGTGTTTTTTTACACTATTATTGAGAAATTGTAATCAAAGAATATTATAGACTTTTTATCAAGACTCTAAAGAATCATATCAACTTGTGGAAAATGGGCATCCGATGACCCCTTTAAAGGAACACTCCACTTTTTTTGGAAATAGGCTCATTCTCCAACTCCCCCCGAGTTAATAAGTTGAGTTTTACCGTTTTGAAATCCATTCAGCCGTTCTCCTGTTCTGGCGATATCACTTTTAGCATAGCTTATGTGTGCAAATGCTAACCTAGCTGGGAACTAATTTCAGTCGCTGCGTGATATTACTCCGCCTGCTTTGGCCATATTACGGCAGCAAACTTCCTTGACTATTACGCCGGAATGGGAGTGTAGTTCCTAATCTTATCAGCCTAGAAAATCGTACAAACTTAGTACACAATATAACTGCAGAAGAGTCAAGTTTTAAATAGCAAAAATATTGAAACTCGTTGGTCATTTTTGAACGCGATGCTATTGGTCTAATAGGATTCAATGATCTACTGTATGCTAAGCTATGCTAAAAGTGATATCGCCAGAACAGGAGAACGGCTGAATGGATTTCAAAACTGTAAAACTCAGGGGGGAGTTGGAGAATGAGCCTATTTCCAAAAAAAGTGGAGTGTTCCTTTAAAGTCCCCATGAAATTAAACTTTTTAAAAAAATTTTTGGCTTTTAGTATGAATATGTTAGCCTTAAGGTTATCTGTAAACTAGTGTGCTGCAAAACAACGTCAAAATTCGAATTTAAAAGATATAAGCATTCAAAACTTTCTAACTTCCGCCAATATAGATCAATGATTTTCATCACCCTGCACTTCAGCTTCTTATCAAACTTTCTGTCCAATCAAACGCTCTCTAGAATTCAAAGCATCCCGTCCCTTATGCTAGAAATAGACGCTGAAGCTGCGGCTGAAATCGGTCACTTGTTTACAGAATTAGAGTTTTCTTTACAGTGAATTGCACATAGTGCACTATATAGGGGATAGGGAATGATTCAGACAGTGTAAATATGCATTCCATTGGGGCAAATGAAGTCTGGTTTCACTTTGTGTCACACAAACCGCCACAGCACGCACACACCGTCTGCTCCGGTCCAAAGGGTGGTACGGAGCAGATCATATGCACAAGTCGGCGCAGACCACAAGGCATATCGGACCAATTTGAATTCTACACAGAATGGTATATTCATAGCGATAGATATGGATGAGATTGTGGCTGTCATATGCTGTCAAATGCAGCTTTACCAAGCTCAACGGCTTTAGTCCAAGCTGTGATAGAAACTAAATGCTATGGCTATTTTAAAAAATGGGGCGGGATTGTGGGACTGTCTTCCTGTTTCAGTTGAAATTCCGTCAACACCTGCGTGTTTCAAAGCACTTCAGTGGACCTTTAATCACGTACACTGATTTCATGAATCAAGTTTCATAAACAACTTCACCAAGTCCAATTATGGATTGAGGTTATTATAAAGTGACACAATTAAGGAGTCTCAGATTGATTTTATACGGTTCACTGACTGTATCAGTCTATTTCATTTATTTATTTTTTCACTGAATTATAAGATTGTACTAGCTCATTAATAAACTATTACCTATTGATAGCACATATTAGAATGCAAATTGCTCAGTATTAAATGCACCACATAAACATGCTCTAAATGTTCCCATTCTCAAGCAAATTGTTATATTTAACATTTTCCACTTCCCATTAAGTTCCATTTAAAGCTTGCTGGCAACTACATTGGTTCACATTCACCTTACATAATTTAATCTAGTAGACAGCTTTCTATTACTATGATTCACTAAAATGTAAAAAGAAATCAAGTTTAAACAGAAGAAAAATTTTGTTGTTAAGGTCACAATACATCGCAAAATCTTTTTTCCTAGTTTTTACTTTTTAATGTGTGTATAAAAAAGTGTATTTTATTGAGTAGTATTATTATTTATCCAGCTGAGGCTGAAACAAATCCAGTAAAACATTTCCTGTGACCAATAAATCTAATTAAGGCTTGTTTGGTACCAGTGGCGGACAGCCCAAGGGTTTTTTTTAACTTCTCTTCAAGTGTCTTCCAATCTAACCTGGTAGCTATAGAAACCTGTCCATTAGACATATCCCACCCTCTATTTTAACTCTGCGACTTGAGAAGTACGGGTTTAGCGCCATTGTTGTTGTTGTCACTGCTGCAAATCTGCAAACCAAGCCTGTATTTTGCTTTCATCTCATATGGCTTGTTAGAAATCCCTTATTCAGTTATCCTTCAAGCCTTCATGCAATTATAAAAAATAGTGATGAACATGTTTGTCCAATTAGTTTCAGTTACAGTAGTTTTGTTATATAATAGTGGTGGTACTACCATCAAATACTGTTCTTTTCAGCCATGAGATTAAATAAAAAACTGATGAGATAAAGTGAATAATATATTATTGTCACAAGGAGGAGTCAGAGACGTGCGGATCCATTTGCAAGGCTTTATTAGAATAGTCAACAGGCAGGAGTAAACGCCAGAAAACAGGAACAACGTAGGTAATCCGGGAAACAGTTCAATACTCAAGCAGTGGTCGCAATGGCAGGCAGCAGGAATCAATAACGGGGTACACAGTCCAGAGTCATACACAGGTAATCCAATACAGAGAAACACACTTAGAATAATGACCATAGGAACAATTAGACTTCGCAAGGTGGCTGTGTGTGAGAGTGGCTTAAATGCAGTCAGTAAATGTGAAACAGGTGTTTGCAGCAATCAGATCAGTGGGAAATGAGGAACAGATGTGTGCAGTGATTAGTGCAGTGGCTTATGGGGATTGTAGTCCATGAAGTGTGGTGCAAGAGTTCATGATGACAGGGAAGACCAGATACGTTACATAGCCCCTCCGCAAGGAGCGGCTTCCAGACGCTCTAACCACCTTAACCATCTTGAGGGTGGTGGAGCGGAGGCGGAACAGGGGGAGGGATGGAGGGCCAGGTCCATGTAGTGGTACTGGAACCACGAAATGAGGCGGAGCCGACGGAGGGAGAAGCCATGGAGGAGGAAGGGTTGGCTCCTGCATGGGGCCGACCGACGGAGGTAGAGCCGGTGGAGCCCGAGGCGGAACCGGAGAGTCGATGGTCCTGGGCGACACAGAGGATCCGGAGGGCCAAGGCGGAACCCAAGGCTCTGGCGACCCCGGCGGAGATGGAGGTCCGGAGGTACGCAGCGGAGCCGGAGTGACAGAGGATCGAGGCTGTGCCCACGGGAGGGAGGAGGTCCACAGAGCCGGCAGGACGGAGTGACGAGGCGCAGCCGGAGGAGTAGAGTCCAGAGGCGAAGGTGGGGTGACGACTGACCGGGGCGGAGCCGGAGAGACGATGGAGCCCGGAGGAGCTGTTGGGCCGACGGCCGACAACGGAGACGAGGGAGCACAGAGCCGGGGTGGAGCCGCAGGGTCGGAGGACCGAGGTGGAGTCCAGGACTCTGAGACTGGAGGTGATGGTGAGGGGTCCTTCAGTCTGGACACCGATGGCGACTGGCAGTCCCACGGCAAGTCCTCTGCCACGAAGGTGGGATGGGGGTGAGTAGAGGGACTGTCAGGAGACAGAGGTGGCAGGACTGGAGCAGCAGGGAGGGTGGGTGGGAACAGTCCATGCTTGAGCTCCGTGACCAGAACCGGACAGACAGGAATCTCAGGACGACTGGATGTAACCAGCGGAGTCTCTGGAAAGCTGGGCGGAACCAGCGGAGTTTCTGGAATGCAGGGCTGAACCAGCGGAGTCTCTGGAAGGCTGGGCGGAACCAGCGGAGTCTCTGGAAGGCAGGGCTGAACCAGCGGAGTCTCTGGAAGACTGGGCTGAACCAGCGGAGTCTCTGGAAGGCTGGGCGGAACCAGCGGAGTCTCTGGAAGGCTGGGCGGAACCAGCGGAGTCTCTGGAAGGCTGGGCGGAACCAGCGGGGTCTCTGGAAGGCTTGGCAGAACCAGCGGAGTCTCTGGAAGACTGGGCGGAACCAGCGGAGTCTCTGGAAGGCAGGGCTGAACCAGCTGAGTGTCTGGAAGGCTGGGCGGAACCAGCGGAGTGTCTGGAAGGCAGGGCTGAACCAGCGGAGTGGAGCGGAGCTCTTGTGAAGCGGGCTCTGGACGACGCTCTTGTGAAGCGGGCTCTGGACGACGCTCTTGAGGAGCGGGCTCTGGAGAACTGGACGACCCCAGCGGAGATTCAGGAGGGCTGGGCGTCTCCAGCGGAGACTCTGGAAGAGCAGGCTCTGAGCGAGCGGTCACTGGAGGGCGCTCTGGCGGCGCAGTCACTGGAGGGCGCTCTGGCGGCGCAGTTACTGGAGGGCGCTCTGGCGGCGCAGTCACTGGAGGGCGCTCTGGCGGCGCAGTCACTGGAGGGCTGGTTGGGAGACCAGCTGCTCGAGCCGACAGCAGCGGTGGGTCCTCCACGCTAGAAATTAACCTTTTCCACCCCGTGGTAAAGTGTGGCTGCTGTGGTTCTGGGCTAGCAGACCTCTTGTGCTGTGGCTCGAAGCTAGCAGACATCTTGTACTGTGGCCCTTCTAGAACCTCCACAGTAAGCGGAGAGCCACATAACAACAGTGCATAGTCCATTACGTCCCTTAGTGGACATCTGAATTCCCCTCCTGGCAACATTGACTTAGTTGGCTCATTAAGTCCCCTCCGAAATAAGTCCTTGAAGTAAACTTCATCAAAAAATGGTGTGTTCTTCAACAACTCACAGAAATGGAGAACATATTCCTCGATGGGGCGATCTCCTTGTCGGAGAAGCAGAAGTTGGTTGACTGGGTCCATGATGATGCTGGGGGTGAAACAAAGCCGCTGGATCCTGGTTTGGCTAAGTCTTCTGTCACAAGGAGGAGTCAGAGACGTGCGGATCCATTTGCAAGGCTTTATTAGAATAGTCAACAGGCAGGAGTAAACGCCAGAAAACAGGAACAACGTAGGTAATCCGGGAAACAGTTCAATACTCAAGCAGTGGTCGCAATGGCAGGCAGCAGGAATCAATAACGGGGTACACAGTCCAGAGTCATACACAGGTAATCCAATACAGAGAAACACACTTAGAATAATGACCATAGGAACAATTAGACTTCGCAAGGTGGCTGTGTGTGAGAGTGGCTTAAATGCAGTCAGTAAATGTGAAACAGGTGTTTGCAGCAATCAGATCAGTGGGAAATGAGGAACAGATGTGTGCAGTGATTAGTGCAGTGGCTTATGGGGATTGTAGTCCATGAAGTGTGGTGCAAGAGTTCATGATGACAGGGAAGACCAGATACGTTACAATTATAGCAGAACTAAATGCTTTCTTAAAAAAAATCTATGATTTTAAATAATAATTGCATCCAGAGACTATTACATTTCTCTCTCCAGAACAATAAACCCATTCAATTATTTACCTTATTGATTTGCCATATAAAGTAAATCAAATGCAATGAGAAAAGAGATTTATATAGGCCTAACGCTTCCTTTCAACCTCTAAGACTCCATGTAAGCTCTATCAAATACTTCTGAGCCCTATCAAAGCTCTGGAGGGGAGAGGGTGAAATCCAGTTAAATGTGCTCCTGCTATTAGCTTGCAGCCATTCACAAGTCCCCGTGGTATACGGTTGTGACAGCTGTGGTCAGTGCCGGCAACCAGAACATACGGCTATAGCCCACTTTAATGAATAGAACCGCGTGCTTGTCATCAGCACTCGAAACACAGGCTTAATACAGATACAAAGCACTTTAATAAAGCGTCTCGAAAGTGCTTCATTAAAATCGCACTGTTTATAGTTGTATGCTGGTATGTTGCGATGATTTGCTCTTTTTAATCATTTATTTCATTCACTGCAGGACCAAGTATTCCCTGCATGAACAAACTGCAGGGTGAATTGATGCTAGTAATAAGATCTTACGTCCTGCAGATAGGCTGGTAGTCTTTATACGCCTCGAAATAACACTGAATGCTCGCATCAATCGTGGAGTAGGGTTCAAAAAAGTGAAAACTCTCCTAAAGCAGAGTGGATTAAATAAAAATAACTTCCCTCTGCTCCTGCCCCCGTGGTCATGTTGACAACTTGTTCTTGCCCTCCTCTAGCAGCAATTTGCAGACAAGCAATTACTCTGATTGCTGAGCGGCAATGGTCATAGGTTAACCTCCGATTACCTCTCTCTATTGTAATTCCAGTGCCCCAAGTGTATAAAACCCATTTCAACAGTACAGTTATTGGTCTTATGTTATGTCTGTGTTAAGCTCTTGGACTACAGTCACCTACATTGATTAAAGCATTCCACATCATTGCGATTCACCCAATCAATGATTATGGTATAGCGACAAAACAGATATACTTTTCCATTATTTGAAATGTATCTATAAGATACTAGCAGAGCTGGAAATTGTAGTTAGTATCGTAATCCATGACATTACACATTTTAAGTACTTCTAGATTACTTTAGACCTAACTCCTTTATCTCACAAATATATGTGACCCTGGACCACAAAACCAGTCATAAGGTTAAATTTTACAAAACTGAGATGTATACATCATATGAAAGCTCAATAAATAAGCTTTCTGTTGATATACGGTTTGTTAGGATCGGACGATATTTGGCCGAGATACAACTATTTGAATATCTAGAATCTGAGGGTGCAAAAAAATCAAAATACTGAGAAAATCACCTTTAAACTTCTCCAAATTAGGTTCTTAACAATGCAAATTACTAATCAAAAATTACATTTTGATATATTTATAGTAGGAATTTTACAAAAAATCTTCATGGAACATGAACTTTACGTAATTTCCTAATGATTTTTGGCATAAAAGAAAAATCAATAATTTTGACCCATACAATGTATTTTTGGCTATTGCAACAAATATACCTCAGCGACTTAAGACTGGTTTTGTGGTCCAGGGTCACATATTTCATTGTTGTTATTAACAACATGATGTGCATTAAACATCATATTATGTCAAGGTTTCTCAAAAATAGTGTTTGTGAAGGAACTGCAGGGTGTTTATGAGTTTTATTAAGCTGATAAATCATTAAATAATATTTTTTTTAAATCAATCAAAAAGCTTACTAAAAATGTAATATTTTATTTGTTAACCTGCATGTCATGTGACCATAACCAACATCAAAGAGCCAATGAGTGATTTGTAAATGTGATTTGTAATTATTAAAATATTTATTTTAAAATCTCAGGGGTACTACAAGTAAATATATTAGGTGAAAGAGGATCAGATGACAAAAAAGTATGTGTGAATTTGTAAATGTGTTCATTTTAATGTGTTTGGAAGACAAAAGCCTTCCAAAGACATAGAATGCATGATTAAAACACTTCTTAAACCTGAAATAAATTTTGTAAATCAGTGGTCAAATGCTGTGTTGCCACCTGACTAATGACTAATCTTTGTGTGAATGCCCACAAAACTTTTGAAAACTTTTGAAAAATCAGGGAGAATCAATAAATTATTAATAATGTATTGTTATTGTGGAAATAATATGTAATAATGCAATCCATAAAAAGTAACTGTAGTCTGCAAGTATTTTAAAATCTAATTTAATCTAATTACAAGTATTTAATTTTTGGAATCAAATTACTTAATCCAGATTACAGGTAACCAGTTACTACCCAGCTCTGGCTTTTTTTTAAATAAGATTGCAAAATCTAAGACCTTTGAAAGCGTGATGTACAGTTGAGTCCAGACTTTTTGACATTTAGTATAACAGCAATGGGACGTTTTATTGTTCAGCAGGACCGTGTTCTGTATTCCAGACCAGAGCAAGCAAACAGCGGGGAGAGTTGTGTGATTTTGCCTGAAGCCAGGAGCGGGTTTTTTGAAAGTCGAAGCGCATGTGTTTTCCTTTGCTGCAGGACCGCTCGAAGCAGGGTTTCTCTTGCTCCAAGATTGCTGCGAGCGGGGTTTCTCCCAGAGCGGAGTGATGGCTGGGACAACAGCCAGTTTGTGCATTACTTAGCGACATGCAAAATATAAATCTTTGGCTTATTTTAGAACTATTTTCATTGGTAGAGAAAAAAAATGCTTTCATTAATGACAAAATACTGTTCGGAATGCTGCAAAATAGAAAGTAAATATTTACACTCTTAAAAATACTGGGATGTTTCAACCCAACTTTGGGTCAAATATGGACTAACCCAAATTTTGGGTTAAAAATTTAGTCCAAATTTGACTAGTGTAGCTTTCATAGAGGGGATTGAGACATGACGATTGGTGAGATGCAATGTTAGAGTGTTAATAATATGATTATACTGTATTTCACAGATAACTTTTTATTTTGTTTATTCTAACCTGTTATTTAACCAACCAATACATTAAAGCTGTGAAACGGGAGAAATATTTTTTTTATTAAGATGTACATTTCAGTGAAACACTATTAAAAAATAAAAAAAGTAGGGTGGGGCTTCATTCCATCAATCGTTTTTTGATTGGATGGAGGCAGACCTGAGTGCAAGCTTAGTTGATTGTAATAAAGGGGTTTATGAGGACGAAATGATTGGAGAAGCCTGGCATACGTGTGTCATTTTTTTTTTACAAAGAGTGACATTTTGATTGAATTGCAAGGTCAATAATAAATGCTTAAAAATCTAATGTGCACAAAGTAATTGGTTACAATAAGATCTGAATATCTATTACTTTGTTGATATGTGTGTAACTCAATTTTGCATTTGTTTTTAAAAAACGGAAATAAAAATGAATCTGCATGCAACAATTTGTGAGGAAAAATTTCAAGAGAGCTATTGAACTTAAGCTCAGTTAAACTTTAAATATAACCATTTAGCAAAGTCACAAGCAGTGCTGGATTTAAAAAAAAATCCTAGTAATTAGGAGAAGCAGGAAAATCTCACTGCAGCTTTAACAAGTTATTAGCATGTTCCTCGCCTTCATTGCACCCCACAGGCTGATGTGTGTGTTCGGCACAGAACAGAGACGAAGGAAGTGCGAACCGAGAATGCTTATAAATACAGCTCATTACATGCAAAACTCAAAAGCATTGTTTTCCCCCCAAAGGCCACACGCGTCGAATACAGTTCAGGATGGTGTCTTTTCCAGATAAGCAAAAGAAATCACATCATGTGCCACTTTAGAAGTGCCATCCCCTTCCTTTAGGTTGAAACTGGGCTAGATTAGCATTTGTTGTGCAGGCGAAAGGGGAGTGTGAGCCAGAGATAAGGCGAGAGAAGAGCTAGCTTACTGGTCTTGATGGACACGGCCAGTCATTCACAGAATAGGCTCAAGTGAGTGGCCAATGCCGGTATTTGGCTACACAAATACCCCTAAATCCTTCTGTCAGCCAATTCTGAATGGCATCAACAAGGGTCCCATGAAAGGTGAATTGAGGCATTTAAGATAAGCATTCAAGGACGACAATATGGGGTGACACGGTAGTAGCCGTAGCTTTAGAAGGCTACAGCTTTAAGCCTAAAGGTAAAAACTGTCTCTAAGTGTTTCCATCAAACGCAGTGTACGCTGTGCATGAGAAAAAGCTAGCAGCTTTCCAGAAAACCTCACACGGGTTTTAACAAAACATATTGAGGTTGGCCATATAGTTCGACCAAGTCATTAGTGCTGCATTGATGACACAGCGCCAATGCTACTATAAAAATACAACCCTGTCAGCAAAAAGTCGACCAATATTAAGCATCCATTATCAGTAAAGCTGATAATAAAACCCTGCTACAGAAAACATATTTGAAATACAGCTGCATTATAATAAGTGCTTAAACATACTTTTTACCAAGTTTACTAACATCAAAAAATGATTCATGATTCTAAAATATTAATAGCATTACTAACAATATAATCAAGCAATAATTTTATTCCCTGTATCTCTCACTAGCGTTTTTTCTTTCTTTCTTTTTCTTTCTGAGATGTTCTGCCCTAAACACACATTTTGGATATTTTTCCCCATTCCCACTTGTACTGTAACAAGCCATTCTCTCTTGGTCGGCTAATGCACCATCATTATCACCTAAAGGTTGGGACAGTGAGTTAGTGTAATACTAAAGGATGATAAGCAATGCACCGCAGCCTGTTGTAGCCAGATCTTTCAATTGCCTACATTGCAGCTTTGGGAGATGCAGCTGACAACAATGCTTTAACACTATCACCTCCAGTGTGATCAACTGCCAATGCAGAAAGATTTGCCAGGTGACCTGCTGAGAGGAACCGTGATGGACCGAACTGCCACTGCACCAGGAAGCAGGTCACTGCACTTGCTGTACCCTCATTTACTCATGCACATAAACACGAAGAACAAAAGCATTCGTTTTCATCCTTCCTTCTTTCAGCACCCCATTCACTAGATCCGCACACACTCACTATGCTTGAATGAACATACAACTGGTATAAAATGTATGCTGCTGCCCTAAGCAGCCCCAGGGCACCACCAACACCTTCTTTTCACTGCCATATGTTTAATATGCTCAAAGCTAAACACGATTGTGAGATCAATACAACACTGTATAAAAGACACCAACCTTTGTACTTAGGTCATAAAGACTTTCCCTGAGACGAAAAAGCCACAGATGGTGCCTATTAAGAGGCACTAAAAACTAGATTAGAAGAAAACGACATAAAAGTCTTCCGCCCCCTCGCAAAGTTCCGTTTTATGCAGATTTATTTCTTAATTAGCCTATTATGAAACAGGGCAGCCTATAATCTCTTTAGTAGTCGAGGGAGCTTCAAGACGTGTTAACGCAAATCAGATGAACACCTGCAGGAAAATATTACCAATGCTGCAGGAACTTTGAACTCTTTAATTAAACAACTAATGCAACTAACACAATGATAGTATAGATTAAGAATATAAGCACAAAAATAGTCCTCGAGTAAAATAAATAAATAAATAAATAAATAAATGTATTTATATATATAGGCTGATGCGTCTTTGTATGTAATGCGGGTCTGTCAAAGCACGTAAAGCACTGATACTGAAAAAAATACCCTCCCAACTTTATTGATAACACAAATATATATTAATTCTTACCGCTAAGCGTTTTTTCCGTATCTCTCGCTCCTGGTATTCCCACTTAAACTCGCTTTCCTGCAGTTTCTGAGACCCCCTGCCTCAAAACAGCTCTTGTCTTTCCGCAAGCTCGCCTCAGAATGAGCTCTCCACAGCAGCGCGCACGGGACCGCGTTTCTATGGCACCGGGAGGAAGCCAGCCATTGCTCAGCGCGAGAGATGCTGTATTGTAATTGTCTTGGGGCGCGTGCACACTCACACACACACACACACACACACACACACACACACACACACACACACACACACACACACACAGTTGGTGAACGGTCACAACTGCTTCAAACAAATAACCCCGCAGTTTACTTAACAAAAACTTTGTTTAAAAAAAAAAAAAAACGTTAACCTGTTACTCTATAGAAATTAGATTTAATCTATAATTGTGTTAAATTTACTGTAAGCTATTAGAAAATAGGTTTTTAAAATTAAAAATGTATCACCATGCCATTAGGCTACATTCAACAAGACATATATTTAGCATTTTATATTTACATACAATAAAAAGGCTATTGATCGTTTTAGATACTTGCATTTTTCTTATTTCAGTTATGTACATTAGAGCAAATTTTACTCTACATTCTCTACTCAATGCAAAAGTAAGCCTATGGGTGAGACTTCCGGCTCATTTGTTGCTATAGGGAAATGACCATGTGGTAACAGCCTGTGGTAAACAGTAGAACTGTTTGCACTACACACCATTGTGTTCATAATTAAGATAATACATTATAATAATATGCTAAGAAACACTAATTTGCAATATTAATCAGCAAAACAGCTAATTCGTACAGCTAAAAATAGCCGCTAATCCAGACTAAAATTTTACAAATAACTGCACCCACTCTTACGGAAAAATAGGCTAAGGTGGATAGCATTGTTATTGTTAGATCTATTATTAAAACAGATTACTTGTTTAGGTTGGTGAATAACCTTATGAATTATTGATATGATTTGTAATACACAGGCACCAAAATGCCATGCAGGAATATTTGTAATGCTCTCACTGAATTCTTTTTCATAGTGTCTTCCAGCTGTCAGATTTTTGTTTAAAAGCATTTATTTTTTTGTGGCAATAGCTGATATTATACTCTTCCATTATCTGCTAAACTGCTATTGTTTAAAAAGTTACCTCATGGGAAATCGCACTGCTATAATTTTTCATTTATAATGAAGAATAGGTGATGTAAAAAGCATGCGTGTTAATTATAACCCTCATGAATTTCAAAAAACACTGACAAGAAAGGCTTAGTTGTTATTTTCGATTAGAATGATTAAAAGGCAGGAAGGGTAATTATGAAAGACTTAAAAGGTTCAACTTTGAAATGCAATGAATCACAGGATGCTGTATTGTCAAGCTCTAAAATGACAAAAAAAAAAAAAAAAAAAGCAGTGATTCACACAACTTGTGCACTTTAAGACATACCCTGTATGATAGTTCTGCATGAAGACCATAAACTTGGATGGATATTTTTATGAAACTTTCTTGTTCCTTTTTTCCATTTTGGAGCTTGACAACCCAGTCCCAATTCACTATGGAAAATAGCTGCCAGGATATATTCTTTTTTAAAAATCCACCAAAGAACGTCAGTCTTACAGGTATAGAACAGTGTGAGGGTGAGTAAATAATGTCAGAATTAATTTTAATTTTTTTCCTTTAATTTTAATCATGGATCCATGCAGGATCCAGGTCTGACTGTGTTGTATATATGCTCAGTGATGCATGCATGGCTGCATTAATAAGCTCCTCCGGTTTACAAACCCTATGTGTCTTGTTCTTACATTTATGTGGTTTGCTTGCTACTTCTCCAGCTGCGATGTCACGGTTCCCCCTAGCCGACTTCTAGACAGATTAACATCAGTGATCTTGTAGCTGCATTGGGAGGGGGATGTGCTCTTGGATGTTGAGGGAAGGGTGGGTAAGCAGAGATCTGGACTTTCATCTCTGCTTTTCTCAAAGGCAGTTAAGCAGCACAGAATACTCCATCCACACACTTTACTAAAACATATACCGAAACCGCTTATGAGAACTTCAAGAGATAATCTGATGTAGACGCTTTTGAGCGGCCCACGGATATTTGCAGTTTCAGAAATATTATTACTTTCCAACGAGTGGCGCAGTGCTATTTTCTATTTATTTTACAATGATCATATTTCAGTGTATTTTAAGCATGATACAGCACATCTATTATTAAAGACACAATTTGCTTAGTGGTAATTGTGGCCTTGTTATCTTTTGTATCCAAACACGAATCAGGATTTTAGATTTCAAAATATGGGCTTTTAGAAAGGGATGCTAATGATGGCAGAGAGAAGGCTGAGGTTTGAATGAGGAGCCTCTGGAGGGCTCGGTCAAAAGAGCCAGGTCTGTTTTAATTTCCATCTCCTGCCTACAATGAGATACTGTACAACAAGGCTTATTCTAATGTAAATCATGTGGTAATTATGTGCGCTCTCAATCACATGGGCTAGGTTTTTTGCAGTGCAGACTGATTTTACAAACTAACAGGATCAAGCATGTGGGTTTAATTGGTAATTTATTCTCTGGACATGAAGATGTACGGTAAGGCAGTTGTCAGCCATTGAGCTAAAATGGTAATGTGAAGGGAAAGTAAATAATTCAAGAGAAAATTCACTCAAAAATGAAAATTTGGTTATCATTTACATACTATTATTTCTATGGAAGCTTGTTTCAGCCAAAAATAGGTATTTGTGACTGTTTCTCTCACAATTCTTACTGTATTTCTTTCTTCAGAATTCCGTCAGAAAGTTGTAAATTCCTATTTGTTTTATTTTATATTCGTAAATTCCATGGTGAGGTATTATGATTTTTTTTTCTTTGATGCCATTAATTAACTGAATGGACAAAAACATTTTAATTATACCTTATAAAATCTTTATAAGAAGATTCAGTGTTCAGTAGAAGAAATAAAGTCACACAGATGAATAAATGATGACCCCTGGGCTTGGTAAAACATGCAGGTTCTATAATAAATAAATCTATCATGTCACACAATGAAATTAGACTGGCATAAAAACAATCACCCTAAAACAATTCAGATATTTCCGGATGGGTACACACTACACAGAGAGTTTCATTCTTCTATTATATACAGTTTCAAAAGTTTACATACACCTTGCAGAATCTGCAAAATGTTAATTATTTTACCATATTAAGAGGGATCCTACAAAATGTATGTTATTTGTTCTTCAGAAAAGCCCTTCAGGTCCCATAGATTCTTTGGTTTTTCAGCATTTTTGTGTTTAAAACCCTTTCCAACAATGACTGTATGATTTTGAGATCCATAGTTTCACACTGAGGACAACTGAGGGACTCAGAAGGTTCAAACGCTCACTGATGCTCCAGAAGGAAAAACTATGCATTTAGAGCCGGGGGTGAATACTTTTGAAGGGATGTGTACATTTTTCTTATCTTGCCTAAATATCATATTTTTTTTAATTTAGTATTGCCCTTCAGAAGCTACAGATGTTCTCCAGAAGACATGTAAAATGTACAAATTTACATTTTTGTTCAAATTAATCTTTAAATTCTTAATGCATTTTTTTTTCCTTCTGAAGCATCAGTGAGCATTTGGACCTTCTGTAATAGTTGCATATGAGTCCCTCAGTTGTCCTCAGAGTAAAAAGATGCATTTTAAAATCATACAGTCATTGTTGGAAAGGGTTAAAATACACAAAAAGGCTGAAAAACCAAAGAATTTGTGGGACCTGAATAGGGTTGCAAAGGGGTGGAAAATTTCCGGTAATCTGAAATGTTTCTGAAATTTACTGGAAATTTCCACATTTTTGCAACCCTAGACCTGAGGACTTTTCTAAATTTGGTTTCAAAAAAAAAAAAAAAAAAAAAACACACAGCTGTGGATCATTGAGGTAACAACACAGTATTAAGAATCAACTGTATGTATACTTTTGAACAGGGTCATTTTTTTGTGGACTATTTGTAAATGACTTTTTTTTGTGAAATATCTTATTCAGGTCAGTACTAAATAAAAAATAACATGCATTTTGTATGATCCATGTTATTTTGGTCAAATAACATTTTGCAGATTCTGCAAGTTGTATGTAAACTTTTGACTTCAACTGTATTGCTTTACATACCACAAATCATAATACTGCACATACAGTAAAGGATTCAAAGTGTGTTGAGTGATGGGCAAATTTAGATATCTTAAACCTTAAAAAAGGTGGAGATGGGAACAATTCTTGATCATTCTTGTGTATGGGTCATTACTTATACTAATTGTGTATAAAAATATATTACTGCATGTTACTTGAGTATGTCTGCTCCTTTGTTCCGTCCTGATAACTCAACCATGTTTAAAATCAATATTCATAAGCTTTGGATAATGATTCTGCCAGGCATGATGAATTTGCCTTTTGTCCCATTTTGCAATACAACATCAATGTGTATGAATCTCTGTGTGCTAGCAATACTACATGTTGACACACATGAAAAGAAAAGAAATGCTTACGACTCAAATTTGCTGTCTTTATACTAGAAAAATCTCGCTCTCTACATGCACGTAGAGACTCGAGAGTGTGACCTCTGTGAAAAGCAGTTCATGTGGAACTGCTGAATAAAAACTGGAAAAGTGGCGGATAAGCAGGTGAGCAAAAGGTCTGGAAGAAACTTAATTAAAACAACTTGAGATAAACTCGTGGCCTGAGCATGGGTAATAAAGAATAGATGAGAAAATTAGGTTAAATGGTCATCACTGTCATTGTATAAATCATTTTTTTCTTTTTCCTTGTTAACACAAGCATTTCTGTAAAGCCAATGTGTATGTTTGAAGCAGCCTTAATTTGTGATTCTTTCAAAACAAATTCAACCAAAAACCAGTGCAAGTGGTACAGTAAGGGATATCTCATGTGATACATAATTATTCAGTTTTTACCTTGTGTGACTAAATCAAACATATTGTGTTGCATGTTATATGCTAGTAAGAGTTACTTTGAAGTCTGAGCAGTTGGCTAAGATTACATTGATGAAATTACATAGAATGATGTGGGAGTCAGGGCCTACGCTGATCTAATGAATGATCATAAATTTATGACAGCGAGTTTATGAACCCATCAGCTTGCCTTGGAACCACTGTAAGACTGATTGTACCCCTGACCTCTCATGAATATCGGCAGTGGCGGACTGGGACTAAAAAACAGCCCTGGACTTTGCCTCGGCTCAGCCCACAACAACAGTGTGTGAAAGCTAATCAGCAACAGACACGGGTCTCAAAATACTTAAATCTTAACCCATGATGTTTTACCTTCCAAATTATAGCATTATCTCTGATGTTGACTAAAAGATGTGTGAAAAGCATAGTGTAGAATACTCACAGAAATAAACAGCACTCTTTTAATGTCTCTCTGCTGAAAAATATGCAGGTAAAAAAAACGGGGTTTATGTATTACGTCATCTATTCCATGCAATCTTAAACTATATTTATTACTTACTAATCTCTTAATTAATTTGTGCAAAAACATATGGCACTGCAAAAACTGTTCATCTAACAAAGTCAAAAAATCTTGTTTCCAGCTAAAAAGTATTTTTGATCTTGTTTTGAGACTTATATTCTAAGCAAGAGCAGAAGATGTTATATTATTAATCTTATTTTGAGTATATTTGTCTAATTTTGAGAATTCTTAGCAAGTGCGATTTGTCTTATTACATTGGCAGATTATTTCACTTAATTTAAGAAGCTTTCGACTAACCTAACCCTTAAAATACTTGATTTTAGTCGAAAAATTCTTAAATTAAGTGAAATAATCTGCCAATGAAACAAGACAAATGACACTTGGTAAGAATTCTAAAAAATAAGGCATATATAGCCTACTCAATATAAGATTAATAATCTAACACCTATATAAGTAACAAGGTTAAAAATACTTCTTAGCTGGAAACAAGATTTTTTTTATTTGATTAGATGAAGTTTTTGCAGTGTGCACAAAAACGGTTTAATTACTTATTAAATATTTCTTCTGCCTTCATGTTAATGCTGCGGCATGTTTATATCGGCTGTATCCGAAATCGCCCCCTATACCCTATTCACTATTCCCTACATTAGTCCACTCGTACAGTTCACTTGAAGGAGTGAATGAAAACAAGTGAGTGAATTCGGACACTAAGTGCACCGGAAGGACTGACGCTTTTGTATAGCATTGCTAACTGTTTAACAACCATTTAAAACGGACAGTTCGAGTAGTAAGATTAAAGGATTTATCTTGAACTATGTCAGGGAATTTGCGTATAAACCCTGGTTAAACAGTTTAATAATCAATTTACAACAAATTTGTACCTGTGTAAAATGAATGGACGGATGGATGATTCAGCTGCGGGCGCCATCGTCTGGCGAGACGCGGGAATTCAGTCAGCGCGCGACTCTCACAGTGCATTATGGGTTATCTCTAGCTGTTGAGCGTACATCGGTTGTACACTCGTTTTTGCGGTGCATTGTGGGATTGAATGAGTGCACTCGGGAATGTCCACTATGGTTTCGAACACCACTTAAAATGGCTGTCCCCTCAAATAGTGCCCTATTTGAGGGTATAGGGGGCGATTTCGGATACAGCCATCGTGTTTTTTTTCCCCTCACCTTCTCAGCCCCACCCTTTTCTTTCCTTTTTTTCGTATTACCAACACCTGCAGGATCCATGTTCTTTCTCCCATCTGCACTTCACTTGTAACGGTTGAGTGACAAGCATTGACGAGTGAGCTTGCGCATCTATGGGCTTGTAGGCGCATTGTTGCCACCTATCGGTCTTGACATGGAACAACAGTAAATTATAAGCAAGAAAAAAAACGGTGACGGCTGCACAGAGGAGGCCGACGGCCGTTCTGCTGCAGCGGCCGTTCTGGTATTCTCCAGAACGTCCAGACGGCCAGTCCGCCCCTGAATATCGGTCTCAATGGCACTTTGTATTTGCTGCTGTGTAATCAGCTTTATGAGCTGAAGAATTGTATTTTCTATTCCCAGGTGGTAAAACCAGTTTACTCCTCTCTGTTGGCAAGAATAAACACTAGCTCCTGGGTGTTTGTACATTTAACACGTTTATTTATTTTTCACTCTATTCTAGGTTGAATTGTAGAGCTCATTGACCAAGCAAATGCTACACTAGCTTTATTTATTCTATCAAATCAATTCTGCTCATAGTACCAAACACAACTTGCACTCTATATGAGTGTTGTGTGCAATTTAAAGACATAGTACACCCCAAAATGAAAATGTTGATATCATTTAAAACTATAAATTTCTCACTTCCAGTAAAAGCACGTAGCACACACAATCTTGCATTACCCTGTTGTGCAAGCCCAAACACTCGACTAGATATTGAAATGCTGTTGAATTTCCTTTTGTCGAGAGGCTTGCCTCTGAGAGGCAATATAACTGTCAGAATCTACCTCTGCACGCAAGGCCTGTCAACGGGCCGCATGCATGGCTTGTTAACCTCGGCCCATGCCACTGAACAGAGAACAAATTTAACACAATCAGGGATGAAATGTCACAGTCACCCATAACAGGCAGACCCTGGAAATCAGATTTTAGAAATGAGTCCATTTGGATGTTGCTCTCTGCCTAAACCCTCTGAATCCCCTCCACGTCCCGCTACAGGGCAGACTGTGATTCAATTTTCCGTTGTTATAGTCAGGCTCATTTTCAGTAGCTTTCTATCCCCCACCCCCCCCCCCCCCCCTCGCTCTCATCTTTTAAGATGGTAACAGCTTAAATGTCTTGATTCCTAGAAGTGATTCACATGGAGATGGACATCAGAGATCAATGTCCTTTGCAATGTCTAAACACATTTGGCACAAAAGGCCTGCAGTATCTTATTCTCAATGGCCTCAACCTAGAGGTTTATACAGTGTATGAAAGAAATGGCGGTTTCAAGGGTGGAAACCGCAATGTAAGCAATGTAGCATTTTAGGTATAGTTTACCCAAAAATTTTAATTCTGTCATCTTTTACTTAATCTCATGTAATTACAAATTCATTTAACAAACTGTGATTATGTGTAGAATATCTTAGCTGCTCTTTCAATAAAATAAAAAAGAAGCTCTCAAGCTACGATCGCACACAATATTCCAGGTCTTCTAAAGCGATTAAAAAGCCTATGTAAGAGTATCATTCTGAAATGTAAAGTTCATGCAAAGCAATATTAAATGTGTTTTGAGTTTGTCACACATTAACACCCAGCCAAATTTGAATGATAAAAAACATCAAGTAAATACAATAAGGTATCAAAATCTTAAAAATAAGCAGTATTGTCTGTTCTCAAATGCTCAGGGTGGGAAAGCATCCGTCTCTCTACTGTCAAATACAGCTACAGTCTGAATGGGTGACCAAGCTGTTTTGTAAATGATTGTAACCAGATTAAATATGCATTTACATGAAGAAGACATGGCTAGGTAGCAAACTGTAGGCTGTAGTATCTAACGGTAATGACAGTAGCTTGCGATTGAGCGGGAGAACCACTAATGCTAATGCGCTCTAGTTATTATGTGTGTTTGACTTGAAGCAACGCTGTGCAGACCGTTCTGTCTGTAGTGCATGAGCAATTCGAAAGCATAAGGAGCCATCTGCTCTAAACGCTTTCATTTGATGTACACACCTAGCCTAAAGTAACATTCTAATCTGTTTGTTTATCAATCTGATTAGTGACTAGTAATATGGCACCGACTATAAACACAGTTAAAGTTAGGGTGATGAGTAGACTGAAGTTGGGCTCAGGTTTTTGTGCTGTGGAATGCAACCCAGTGTTTTCCATACATTGATTTATTTTTGGCAGCCCACCACAATATCAAAACTGACTGCCACAAATAGATTTTCCAAAAGGCTTTGACTTGAATAAACATGAGCACTGCACTTTTCAAAGTCAAAATGTGGTGTGGGTGTTTTTATATCACTGTATCTCCAACTGTCTTCTAAAATATTTTGATGTAATTTTCATCTCATCTTGTCTGTAATGCCTGATAAAGCTGCATTTGTGAGTGCAGCGCTGCTTTGTTTACAGCCATTACCGGGGAAACCTCTATTTCTGACGCTTCAAAAGTGCCTCCTGCTGGCAGAGAATGAATTTGCATTTTAAATCAGCCTGTCGGCTGTTTTCGTTCATACCAATTTAAAAATAACCAATGTTTTTACGCAGCAAACACGCAGAGCAGAGTTGTAAATGTGAGCCGGTATATTATGTGATCCCCTGCTGATTTTGTACGTTTGCCCACTGACAAGAAATTATCAGTCTATAATTTTAATGTTAGGTTTATTTTAATAGTGAGAGACAGAATAACAAAAAAACAAAACAAAACAAAATAACAAACAGAAAACCGCATTTAAAAAAAGTTAAATTGATTTGCATTTTAATGAGTGAAATAAGTATTTGATTCCTTATCAATCAGCAAGATTTCTCCTAATCTCATCTTGTTACCTGTACAAAAGACACCTGTCCACAGAACCAACCAATCAATCAATCAATCAATCAATCAATCAATCAATCAATCAATCAATCAATCAATCAATCAATCAATCAATCAATCAATCAATCAATCAATCAATCAATCAGATTTTAAACTATCCACCATGGCCAAAGAGATGTCCAAAGATACAAGACTGTAGACCTACACAAGGCGGGAATGGGCTACAAGACCATCGGCAAGCAGCTTGGTGAGAAGGTGAGAACAGTTGGTGCGATTATTTGCAAACGAAAGAAACACAAAATAACTGTCAATCTCCCTCGGTCTGGGGCTCCATGCAAGATCTCACTTTGTGGAGTTTCAATGATCATGACAACGGTGAGGAATCAGCCCAGAACTACACAGGAGGATCTTATCAATGATCTCAAGGTAGCTGGGACCATATTCATCAAGAAAACAATTTGTAACACACTACGCTGTGAAGGACTGAAATCCTGCAGCACCGGCAAGGTCCCCCTGCTCAAAAAAGCACATGTACAGGCCCGTCTGAAGTTTGCCAATGAACATCTGAATGATTCAGAGGAGAAATGGGTGAAAGTGTTGTGGTCAGATAAGACCAAAATCAAGCTCTTTTGCATCAACTCGCCATGTTTGGAGGAGGAGGAATGCTGTCTATGACCCCAAGAACACCATCCCCACTGTCAAACATTGAGGTAGAAACATAATGCTTGGGAGGTGTTTTATTTTTTGCTGAGAGGACAGGACAACTACACCGCATCAAAAGGACCATGGACGGGGCCATGTACCATCAAATTTTCAGTTAGAACCTCCTTCCCTCAGCCAGGGCTTTGAAAATGGGTCGTGGATGGGTATTCTATCATGACAATGACCCAAAACACATGGCCAAGGCAACAAAGGAGTGGTTCAAGAAGAAGCACATTAAGGTACTGGAGTGGCCTATAGCCAGTCTTCAGACCTTAATCCCATAGAAAATCTGTGGAAGGAGTTGAAGGTTTAAATTGCCAAACGTCAGCCTCGAAACCTTAATTACTTGGAGAGGATCTGCAAAGAGGAGTGGGACAGCATCCCTTCGAAGATGTGTGCAAACCTGGTGGCCAACTACAAGAAACATCTGACCTCTGTGATTGCCAACAGGGGTTTTGCCACGAAGAACTGTTTGCATTTAGAGGGATAGTGCACCTAAAAACCACTGATGGAATATTTTAACAATGTCCTTACTATATTTCTGTGCCTTGACTGTGGTAGTACACTTGCTGTCTATACAGGGTCACAAAACTCTCGGATGTCATCAAAAATATCTTAATTTGTGTTCCAAAGATGAACGAAGGTCTTCTTTTGAAAAACGCACCTTTGAAAGATTTGTCACTCAACTGAGACTCCATCACAGTTAACAGATTCAATTTCATATCTTTTTTTTTTACACAAAGCTGTTTGGAATATAGCACAAGTGCCATATAGACTACTTTTACGTTTCATTTTATGATCCTTTTGCATCTTTTTAGAAGCTTCCAATCCCTTTAAGGTAAATAAATGATGGCAGAATGTTCGTTTCTGGATAATCTCTGTAGTTAAAGCAACCTTTTTTTCCTAGTTCTGACACATATGGTCTGATACCAGTGTGATATTGTGAAGTTGAGAGACAAGGTTGAAATGCTAGATTGCTTCTCACATTTATTTTACTAGACACTGGGTGTCTGCAAGAATAAATTCACATTATTCATACTTAAGTTGATGGCACTGCCAAACTCCCAGCAGGTTTTGCTATTATAAGAATAATCTTAGTGCAAGTGAGAATGCTTAAGGCCCATAAAGAAAAATGACAAAGGATGTAATTTTGGCTGTGCCTAGTCTACACCTGTTCAGTAATTAACAAAGTCTATAAAGGTATGGTCACAAATTAGCTTGGCACACAGAACTCCGGCATGCTAAATTATTTAATCAGACCTCACAGGACTTCACCGGCACACAGGAATTCCCCATTGGGTTAGCGAGAATTAACTCCCCCGGTAGTTATTTCACACACACCCAGCCACACAAAACTCTCTATCTATCCTGTTCCTTCTTCAGCAGGGGAGGAGAACACATAGACAGAGTGTGTATGCTATTTTCCCTGCTGGTCTGATGTCTACTCGCTGTTTTATTTATTCATGGCCACATAATGCGGTAGCTGCAGTAGTAGGTCTAGAATGAGCGGTTGGCTCGCTGCAGTGAAGCCTAGTGTGCCAAACTACTCTTCAGTGGCTAATAGTAACGTTCTGCTAAATGTGCTATAGAAACAGGGGGAAAGGTACCACTTTGTAATGCGACCGGCATTCTGCATGGTTTCTCTTCATCTTTTTCAACACTGGTGCAAAGAAATGAGGTCCCCAATCCACATGCCCTCTATTGCTCAACCATTATACTCAGTCATATCCCTCTCGTCATGTTTGAAAGGAAATGTAATTGATTTAATCTTGAGGGCTTCTATACAATAGAAATGGGGTGAGAAAGATGGTCATCCCTAACATACGGCATCATCATGTGCTTGAGTGGCATTATATTGACTTTGACCGTCTTATATTCACCTTCCTCAGCACTCCTTTTATACAAGCAGGTCAATAAACTTGTAATGCTTGTTTACAATGAGAATGAATGATGGAATGAGTGTTTACACTTACAGGCATGGGCGTAACTATTAAACACTATTAAGATATTTTTAACATACTTTTTATTTGGATAAATAAAGTATTTGTTAATACACAAGACTGTAAAATGTAAACAATAACGTTCTGGATATTCTAGGTCAGTGGATAAATGCATAGAATAGCAGGAAAATATCAGGCATGATCTGTTAGTTTAGTTATAGCATTATATATGGCCCTATGAAATCCGTTTTATTTTTTAATTTGACTCTGTTTTAATGGTAAATTAAATTTTATAAACCAGAAAGCATGTCTAATTAACTAAAATAATGAGAAACACACAATTTAACAAATAAATAAACAAACATTACATTTTAGGGCCCTATGAAATACGACAGATTTTATTTTTCTCAAATTCAGTTTTATTTTGACCAAGTTCTGTGTTTTCCATTTTTACTTTCTGGATTCTATTTTAAATGTTTAATTACATTTCAAAGAGGTCATATGGGTTTTCGAAAATTGTCTTTTTAAAAATTTGTAACTTAGCTATACTTCAGTGTAAGCAGTCTGCAAAGTTGTACATTAAAAAAGTGTTTGATAAAGATATTGTTTATAAACCAGCAAAGGACCAGCTTAAGCCAGCAAAGGGCCAGCATAAACCAGCTAAAACCAGCATCCCAGCAACAAAACATACCTAACCAGCATATGCTGTTTTTTTCAGCAGGGCACCCCAAAACATGACAAAAATTGACCATTTTCAGCAGCAGTAATCAGCTAAATCTGTGAGTTCCGTTTGGTTCAGTGGCATTGTTTACGTTCTGTGCTGCCAATATGGCTGATTGATGACGCGTTGTAAAAACACTTTATATACTAAGTCTTTTTGAATCACTAAAAAGAACCGCCGGCCTAAAACCAATAAATCATTCGTGAACTGGACTACATGGCGGCGTTGTGTTGCTGTGGCATCAGCGAAAGAATGTACATGCGAGAATTAAATGATTTTTGGTTACTAATGGCCATGTAAACAAAAAACAAAACAAATAATTTAATCGCTTCATTGCTTCATATTAGATACATCTATGCCTCAAGCTATTTTATAAAGTGGTGGGGACATAATTGACTGTGACAAAAATCCATGGCGCCTGTGGACACAGGTAAAACAGTGCTTTGTAGATGGATTAGGAAAGAAGGCATAAAGTGTTTATATAAAAGCATAAAGTGTCATAGACGCTTGACAGCATCCAGGCCCTTGTACACATTCTTTGAGACAAAGTGAAATAGAGAAAGATTCTTTGAACTGTGGGAGACAAAGCCTGAATTATTAAACAAACAGCTTTTTTTGTTACGTTTAGATCTGACATCTTTGAAATATTCATTCATGAGAAACTGAGGCGTAACTTCAACACAAGCATCCCATGAATTCCTAATAAAAAGTGATGCTTTTTACTACAGTGCAGCTGCAGCAACACTTGCTCTTCCAATTGAGATCTATTCAAGAGGGATGTTGGACAATTGCTTCAGACAATTAGTGTGTTGATCAGTGTCCTCTGCTACGTACTCAGTGCTGCTCTATCGTGTCGGGTTTTGGCATTGCATGAGTGCTGCACCACCTGGCTCTCCTGATGCATGACCTTTGCTTTTTGGCAGGCTGGGTGCAGCTCTCGCCATGGGGTTGCGGAGGCCAGCAGCAGTCCTCCATTCATCTAGTATTACTGCCTGTGGACTGCAGGTTCCAGAGCTTCCCTCCACTGCTAGTCAAGTCAGCAGGCATCTCCCCTTCACACACTCAGCGCTTCCTTCCTAATTAGAGCTCAATCATTATGACTTTATGACATTATGAGATGTTTTTTTTTTAGCTGTAGCATTACTCATGGAAACTGTTGTACAGAGAATTGGTTTTACGATTTTTAAATTGGGCATCAAGTGGTGACCCAAAGCAGTAAGTCTAATGGGTGTTTAATGGAGGTTATTTTATGTTTTCTTGTGTAGTTTTCTTTATGGTTGTCCATGGTTTTCAGTATCAGTAAGTAATCTTTTCTGTGTCAAACTATGATTTGATTGGATACATGGATTTGACATCAGCAACAAGTAATTACTAAATATTTAAATATTAATAATTCAGATAATTTTATAATTTTTTTTACCATTATTTTTACATTATACATTATATTTTAAAGTATTATTATACATTTGCAGTTGAGGTTAAAAAGTTTACATACACCTTGCAGAATCTGCAAAATGTTAATTATTAATAAATAAGAAGGATCATATAAAATGCATGTTATTTTTTATTTAGTACTGACCTAAATAAGATATTTTACATACAAGAATTTTACATATAGACCACAAGAGAAAATATTTGTTGAATTTATAAAAAATTACCTCGTTCAAAAGTTTACATACACATGATTCTTAATACTGTGTTGTAACCTGAATTATCTAAGGCATTTTTTTTTTTTTTTTTTTTTTAGTGATAGTTGTTCATGAGTCTCTTGTTTGTCCTGAACTGCCTGCTGTTCTTCAGAAAAATTCTTCAGGTCCCACAAATTCTTTGGTTTTTCAACATTTTTGTGTATTTGAACCCTTTCCAACAATGACTGTATGATTTTGATATCCGTCTTTTCACACTGAGGACACACGAGGGACTTATATGCAACTCACTGATGCTCCGGAAGGAAAAATTATACATTAAGAGCTTTTTGAATTTGAAAATCACTTTAAATTTAACTTATTTTGTCATCTGGGAACCATAAAAGTATTGTCTGTAGCTTCTGAAGGGCAGTACTAAATGAGAACAATATGATATTTAGGCAAAATAAGAAAAAAGTACACATTTTCATTCTGTCCAAAAGTTTACACCTCTGGCTCTTGATGCATAGTTTTTCCTTCTAGAGCATCAGTGAGCATTTGATCCTTCTATAATAGTTGCATGTGAGTCTCTCAGTTGTCCTCAGTGTGTAAAGATGGATCTCAAAATCATACAGTCGTCATTGGAAAGTGAATGATTTTCTGAAGAACAGTGGGAAGTTTAACAGTTCAGGACAAACAAGTGACTCATGAACAACTATCAATAAACAAGGTGTATGTAAACTTTTGACCTCGTCTGTATATAAATATATATTTTGTTCCATTTTATTACTTTCATTTAGCTGTTTCATTTAGATATAGTATTGTGTCAATAATTGTATTATGCGTTGGTTGCTGTAGTTGGTCTTAAAGGAGCTATTAAAAATGTAAACTATAAGCAGATTGGCACTGGATTACATGTTAGAGATTGTGGATAAATTATTATGCTTCCATCCAATATATACATCCATTTAAAGTGACTTCAGAAGTAGTTGAGCATTATTAAACAGCTTGCATTAGTGTTTTTCGGTGGTGTCAATGATTCATGTTTATTTGTGGGTAACACACAGTGGCATTCACAATCCCTGTGGTCGAGGACATGATGCAGGTCAGGGCCTGCAGTGGTTTATTTGATTTCTCCCGTGACAGAAACTGAGAGTGACAATTAGATTCTGCGTCTTCCTCCATGGCAGTTCGCCAGATCAGGAATTCATTATAATTTGTATTGCTTTAGACATTCCTATCACCTGCCAACTCAGAGATATCACAGCTCCTTCGATCTTGTGTCCAAAATTCAATTTCATGTCAATTTCTTCTTGCGTGACTGCCGTGAACCTGTAGTCTGGAGCAGTGCGTTGTAAGACACTCGCATCCATCTTTCTATGAAGCACATCAATGAAATTTCTCCAACCGAAGCTTAATTGTGCACTTGTCATTAGACAGCGGGGGGGAAAGGAGGTGCCACGGTTACAAATGATCTAAATCGCCAATGACTAGCATCCTTAATTTAGAGAAGAACAACATCAAACACAAGCAGGCTCATTAGGCAAATCAAAAAGTGCCAGGTAACTAATGGCGATTCATTATTTATACAGAACTTACTTTCAAAAAGTCTGTTAGCTTGTGTTTAATCGCAGAAAGTGGGCATATCAAAAAGGTCACCATCCTTTGAAGTCCTACCTCACTTTCGCGACATAAACATAAGCACGTCCTCCACCCACATCACCCCCAACGAACAAGCTTCCCATCAAACACCACAGGAAACTTACCTGCGCTGGAGATGTTGGGGTTTTCATTGGTCAGAAGCACAAGGAAATCCTGACAGGTTTCCGGGTCTAGGAGAGGGCTGTCATCCAGGCAGAGGTCAACGATGAGGGCAACCGCCTTCTCACAGAACATGTCCTGGTCCTCGTTGACAATTGCACTCATTCTGTAAGTCCAAATCCCAAGCGTTACGTCCCTTTATCATCTAGGTAGACAAACGGTGATCGAAGCACATCAAAAATAGATGCAACTACTTCTAGGTCCCTCTCTGTAACTCTTGGATGTTCGCATGTGGGCGGGTGATTGTGTGGGAAGGGGGCTTAATGAAGCAGTACTACCCCCAGGTGCTCTGGGAGCCAAAGTGCTGCGTCACATTACGTCCAGATCTTCCTCTCAGCTACTGTTCAAACACAGGTCTTGGAGATTTTTGTCCCCAAGCCAGTTTTTGTCCACTCCCCTCCCCTTGTTCCTCCCTTCGTCAGTTATTCTCACATCGGATAGGAAAAAAGAAGAGCTCCTCCTCCCATTCTCTGCTCCTCTCCTCTCACTTTCTTGACCCTGAGTCTTTTTCTTATAGACTACATTCTCCAAAGTTTCTATTATTTAGTGTAATTGAGTACCGGCGTTCTCCTCTTATGTTCTTGTGAAGGTTTTCTTTGATACTACAGCCAGGTTGTGGGATCTGAATGTTTTTTAGTAGCTATTGATCGCCTGATGATGCATTTTTGGTTGAATAATGGTGAGCGGGATCCTTGAGGGGAGTTCATTTCTTGGGCCCATGCACTCCAACATCAATATCACAAAAAAGGGGTGAATGTCTCTTTTTTCTTACTCTATTAATAAAATATTCCATCATGAGAGTGGTACATTTCTGTTTCAGCTGACTCGTGTCAGTTGAAGAGCCATAGGGCTGCTCAGGTGATGCATGAATGTTGGCAGTTTCATTTAATTCATTTTGGCTTTGAATAAAACATACATCTTACATATATTTCATATTTAATTTATACTTTTGAAATTTCATGCATATTTAATATTTCTATTTAAGGTGTAAAGTATCAATTTCTTTAAAAAAAAATGAAAAAACGTACACAGTAATGTGTATTTATATCATGTTCACACTCAGTGAATAATACATTGTGGAGCAAAGAGGAAACTGACATCGCGCCAACAGACAAGACAGAGCAGATATGCTTACTTTAGGTATGAAACAATCTCTCAGCTTTCAAATTGTGTCACTCTTAAAGAAATTTAAACAAAAAAAATCAGTTTTGTGGCTCTTTGTTGTGTTGCGACAGAGCACTATAGAGTGTTTTAGTGACACGTCATCAACTGGCAATTTTGGTCGGCGCAGATAGCCTTGTGGTTAGTGCGCCGACATATAGCGCAACTGTGCTCATGGCGACCCGAGTTCGATTCCCGCCTCGAGGTCCTTTGCCAATCCTGCTCCCCTCTCTCTGCCCATTGATTTCCTGTCATCTCTCTACTGTCCTGTCCTTTAAAGGCATAAAAAAATAAAGCTAATTGGCAATTTTGGCGGCATTGGACGTAAACTGTGCCACTGAGTTGAACAAAACTTGCCTATTTTGTTCATTATTGCTGCTGAAAATGGTCAATTATTGTCATGTTTTGGGCTGTAGTAATCGGTTGGAGTACTACAGACTGCCAAAAGTTATAACAAATCAAGGAGAAGAGTGCAAAAATGGCTAAAAATGAGAAACAAAAGGCGTTTGTAGTTGGTCAAACTGGACCAGGATTTCCAGGGCAAGAATCTTGACAACATTCATGTTTGTTCTTATCATTTCCAGTCAGGTAGGTGAAATACAGTATTAGGCCAATATCTTAATTAATACTGCTTGTACGTGTCTTTACCACCTATTAACTAGTTTTTCAAAATATTGCGCCCTTTCCTGCTTACTAAGTCCTTCTCTATATGGTTTAGCAGCTTCCACACATTTTTTCTGTGGTTTAGTCAGCATAAATTAGCAGAACAATGCATTTAGTAATGCATTAACCATGCAATCCATGCTGTTGTTTACATCTGAGTAATATTGGATAACTGACCATATCGTAACGTATAAGCACAAACCTTCTATTGGTCAGATCGGCTGTCAGTCAAACTCCCTGCGAAGGGTCAGTTGATGCTTGCATTGTGTGATCATATCCAATGCGTGGTTTTCGTGACAAGTAAAATGAAATCTGTCAATGTTAGGAGAACATTTATAAGAGCTGCACTTCAAAACTGTCTCAGTTTCTAAAGCAGACAAGATGTGTAGTAAAATCCTTTATTAAAAATTTACCAAGAAAGCAGAAGGGAGAGTGTAGCAAGGACATGGCCTCACTGCCACTCTCCCTAAAACTTTTATGTTTCCATCTACAAAGCTTCTCTTTGCGCATAGAGAACTTGAAGCGTTTGTGGTACTGAGTGCTGAATTGAGAATACATTAAAGAGGGTTTGCTTCTCTCATTCAAAGTCACTGCATTCATTTGAAAACCTCTATAGGTTTTCACCAAGGATGAGTAGTGTTCATGGGACTGTAAAGGCTGAACCATATCGTGGTTTCATGGAAGGTGACCTCATGTCACAATGTTCCTATGCAAGCAAAAAAGTAAGATTAAATGTTCCCTCATATCTTCGTTGAGGGGTACAAATTCATAATTGATATTTTTCTTGTCTTTACTTTGGGTACTGTGACTCTACAAGTTTGATTCTTTAAAATAAAGTGAAATGGAAACGAGAGGAAATTCTGAAATAGTGTCTCTGGCTTTGTTAGGTAGATTTTATATCTTTCATTTCATATGCAGAATCTGCAAAATGTTAATGACTTTACCAAAATAGAAAAAGAGGCATCATACAAATGGCATGTTATTTTTTATTTAGTACTGACCTGAATAATATGTTTCACATAAAAGACGTTTACATTTAGTCCACAATAGAAAATAATAGTTGAATTTATAAAAAAAAACCTGTTCAAAAGTTTACACACACTTGATTCCTAATACTGTGTTGTTACCTGAATGATCCACAGCTTTTTTTTTTCTTTTTTTTTTTTTTTTAGTGATAGTTGTTCATGAGTTCCTTGTTTGTCCTGAACAGTTAAACTTCCCGCTGTTCTTCAGAAAAATCCTTCAAATTCTTTGGTTTTTCAGCATTTTTGTGTATTGAAACCCTATCCAAAAATGACTGTATGATTTTAAGATCCATCTTTTCACACTGAGGACAACTGAGGGACTCATATACAACTATTATAGAATGTTCAAACGCTCACTGATGCCCCAGAAGGAAACACGATGCATTAAAGGAACACTCCACTTGTTTTGGAAATAGGCTCATTCTCCAATTCCTCCCGATTTAATAAGTTGAGTTTTACCGTTTTGAAATCCATTCAGTCGTTCTCCTGTTCTGGCGATATCACTTTTAGCATAGCTTAGCATAGATCATTGAATCCTATTAGACCAGCATCGTGTTCAAAAATGACCAACGAGTTGCGATATTTGTCCTATTTAAAACTTGACTCTTCTGTAGTTATCGTGTACTAATACTGGAGGAAAATGTAAAGTTGTGATTTTCTAGGCTGATAAGATTAGGAACTACACTCCTATTCCGTTGTAATAGTCAAGGAAGTTTGCTCCTGTAACATGGCCGAAGCAGGCGCAGTAATATTACGCAGCACATGTGCAAATGCTAACCTAGCCGGGAACTAATTTCAGTCGTTGCGTGATATTACTCCGCCTACTGCGTCCATATTATGGCAGCAAACTTCCTTTACTATTCCGCCGGAATGGGAGTGTAGTTCATAATCTTTTTTTTTTGATACAGAGTTATTTGCAACAAACTATCAAAGAAACTTTTGGGGGTGTGATATGATTCATGCCACCACAATTATCTTTTTTCCCCCTTATTCCGCCTCCAAACATAACTGAATCAAACACATCTACAGAAATGAGGAAAAGCCAGTAAGCAATAACATAGTCAAACAATCACAGGCAGAGTCTGAAAACTTTGAGGGGAAAAAAACAAAACAAAACAGAATGTTTGTTCCTGCTCATATTCCTAATAGGGAGCATCTGCTTGGAACAGGCTTATCTGCTCCTTCCGTGGAGGCCTAGAACACAGATGAATATTTCATATGCAAACAGTGTGGGGCCTCAGCTGCAACCTGTGACGGTCTCTACCAAGAGCATCTAGAGACGCAGCGACCAGAGATGGAGAAAAATAGCCGGTCTCTTGAGAACTCATTTCAGCTATTCCGTTCTGTATGAGATGCTCTGAAACAGGTGATTATTTTGAGAGGTGAAAATCATCTCTGAAAAGCACAGCTGGAGCCATAACACTTTTTTTTCAGTCAAACCATCAAATCTCAAGTATTTATAGTGATTCTTTTACTGAGCATTCAAATATTGCATAAAACTGTCATTAAGTCTCTGACAATAGTATAGTGTGTTTATACATATTTCTTTCTGGCAAAATAAACATAGATAGACTATCTATCTATCTATCTATCTATCTATCTATCTATCTATCTATCTATCTATCTATCTATCTATCTATCTATCTATCTATATAAACCATCCTGTTACATCTGCAACTTCAATCCCACATTTTCTCAGTTTGACTTTGAAGCATGTTGATGGTCTCTGTATGACCCTGGCTAAGATTTACTGTATTAAGTCCCCGTATGCATGCCTGGGATAACTCAATTAGTATCCATCCTGAAGCACTGAATCAGTATGCATAGATTTCCATTCAAACAGGGGAACTCAACAGGAAGTAATCTGTATTTTCCCATGCAGTACATCCAGATTGTTGAATCACCTGTGGGAGTGACAGTACATTAACATGGCAGGTTAGGTCAGTAATGTAGTATCCAGGCTACATTTTAATTTTTCAGTGGTATCTGCTGGTCTTGCTGCTTTTAATTTCACAGCATTTTAAATGTTACTAACTGTACTGACACAATCTGTGTAAATGTGAGCCTGTCTTGATTCAATAGCTAGAGAAAAAATAGAGGCAGTATAGTAGCTGATCAGAAATGGAAGTAGAATTTTAATCCATGTTCACGCAGTATTTCTGCTCTTCGTCTTATTATAATTTAGAGTGCACCGTCTTGCCTTCCAAAACTAAATTCATCTCTGCTGTGTTAGGGTGGCAGAACAGTTGGGATGCTAATAAGGTGCAAATTCCGAAGGAGGGCAATGCATGTGTCACCTTTTACAGATTCAAAGATGCTATACTGACGCAGTTTAAGACATCGAATGTGAAATCTAAGGATTTTACTCAAAAATAAACATTCTTTCATCATTTACTTACACTTGCGTGATTTTTCTATTGCAGAGTACAATGTTTATTAGAATATCTAGGTTGCTTTTTATTCGTACATTAAAAGTAAATGGCCAGGGGCCATCACGATGCAAAAAAGCATGATAAAGTATCATAGAAGTGGTCCATATTACTCGTACACTAAATACACTTAGAGTCTTCTGAATACATATGATTATTCTGTGTGAGGAACAGACTGAATTGTAAGTACATTTTCCTGGATTTTGAATTCAGTGTTATTTTTGGTCTGCAAGTCTGAAAGTAATGTTTAATTCATAACTTCAGATTAATGAATAATGATTTCCTGTCTAAATGTTTTAGCTGTGTTTATACATAGATTTATTCTACTACAATTGTTTTCGCACTCCAGTTGTAAAGTCTGAAACTAAACTGCACTGCTGAGCAGCTTTATGAGATCATAAACCTATGGAAGCCCGTTTCTAAGAAAAAATGTCATGCTTTAGTACATGAGAGTCATAATTATGACATACCAAATCATAATTGTAAGATAACATGTCAGAATTGACATAAAAATACAATTATGATGAAATTCGAAGTTGACAGTTATAATTATGGCATAAAAAGATGCAATTATTAGATAAAAGACATACGTTTTATGTCATAATTTAGACCTTTTATCTCATTATTATCTCATAATTGACTTTTTTCCTTGTGTGGCCGAAATGGGCTTCCATATTTACCATTGAAGATGAAATATTTCCATAGACCCATCCAGTTTAAAATGCCTTTCTATATCAGTTCCACTTTTTACATAAAGCACATTTAAAAGCTTTTGAATTTCATCAAAAATATCTTAATTTGTGCTCTGAAGATGAACGAAGGTCTTACAGGTTTGGAATGACATGAGGGTGAGTAATTAATGACAGAATTTTTCTTTTTTGGATGAACTATTCCTTTAAGACAGCTTGCGTGAGTCTTATTCCACATCAAATTTGATCCCTTTCCTGACATTGTTGAATTGGTTTTTAAGCATATTCTTGTTATTCCCTGATATTATGACACTTGATACTCCACTGGTGTTTCTCCTAATAGGTTCCAGATACATTTATTTATTTATTTATTTTAGTGGCCTATTCTCTTTTAACCAGTGAAATACTCTTTTAGCCATCTAAATACACTTAAGCAGAGCCCTAGATAGTAAAAGGAGCTCTGCTTTTTGATTCTGTGTTTGTGTAGAAACAGGCAGAGTCTAATTCCCACTGACAGAATGATTAATTGTAACTCTGTGGCATAACACATTCTGAAAGATGAGTCTGTACTGGCCTAAGGAAAGTAAATACAGTAAGGGACAAACATTTCGTCCACAGTGTGTTAGAGACCAGATTTGACATAAGTGGACTAAGAATATGAGTAATTTTCCTGTCTAAAATAAAAATGTATTTATTCATTATTGTAAAACCCTCCAGTTACTTTAAAGGTAATTTTCAGCTATTCAATTTAAAACATATTTTGTACATTCCATAAGCCTTTATATTATTCCCTTTAAAAGGAACCCTGGTCTGCTAAACTGCTTTTAGATCTTTGTTTCAGTTGTTTCTGTGATGTACTGAAATATAATTACAAGCACTTCATACGTTTCAAAGGCTTTTATCGACAATTACATGACATTTATGCAAAGAGTCAGTATTTGCAGTGTTGGCCCTTCTTTTTCAGAACGTCTGCAATTCGACTGGGCATGCTCTCAATCAACTTCTGGGCCAAATCCTGACTGATAGCAACCCATTCTTTCATAATCACTTCTTGGAGTTTGTCAGAATTAGTGGGTTTTTGTTTGTCCACCCGCCTCTTGAGGATTGACCACAAGTTCTCAATGGGATTAAGATCTGGGGAGTTTCCAGGCCATGGACGCAAAATTTCAACGTTTTGGTCCCCCCCCGAGCCACTTAGTTATCACTTTTGCCTTATGGCACTGTGCTCCATCGTGCTGGAAAATGCATTGTTCTTCACCAAACTGTTGTTGGATTGTTGGAAGAAGTTGCTGTTGGAGGGTGTTTTTACCATTCTTTATTCATGGCTGTGTTTTTGGGCAAAATTGTGAGTGAGCCCACTCCCTTGGATGAGAAGCAACCCCACACATGAATGGCCTCAGGATGCTTTACTGTTGGAATGACACAGGACTGATGGTAGTGCTCACCTTTTCTTCTCTGGGCAAGCCTTTTTCCAGATGCCCCAAACAGTCGGAAAGAGGCTTCATCGGATAATATGACTTTGCCCCAGTCCTCAGCAGTCCATTCGCCATACTTTTTGCAGAAGATCAATCTGTCCCTGATGTTTTTTTTTTGGAGAGAAGTGGCTTCTTTGCTGCCCTTCTTGACACCAGGCCATCTTCCAAAAGTCTTGGCCTCACTGTGCGTGCAGATGCGCTCACACCTGCCTGCTGCCATTCCTGAGCAAGCTCTGCACTGGTGGCACTATGATCCCGCAGCTGAATCCTCTTTAGGAGACCATCCTGGCGCTTGCTGGACTTTCTTGGATGCCCTGAAGCCTTCTTAACAAGAATTGAACCTCTTTCCTTGAAGTTCTTGATGATCCTATAAATTGTTGATTTAGGTGCAATCTTAGTAGCCACAATATCCTTGCCTGTGAAGCCATTTTTATGCAATGCAATGATGGCTGCACGCGTTTCTTTGCAGGTCATCATGGTTAACAATGGAAGAACAATGATTTCAAGCATCACCCTCCTTTTAACATGTCAAGTCTGCCATTCTAACCCAATCAGCCTGACATAATGATCTCCAGCCTTGTGCTCGTCAACATTCTCACCTGAGTTAACAAGACAATTACTGAAATGATCTCAGCAGGTCCTTTAATGACAGCAATGAAATGCAGTGGAAAGTTTTTTTCGGGATTAAGTTCATTTTCATGGCAAAGTAGGACTATGCAATTCATCTGATCACTCTTCATAACATTCTGGAGTGTATGCAAATTGCTATTATAAAAACTTAAGCAGCAACTTTTCCAATTTCCAATATTTATGTAATTCTCAAAACTTTTGGCCACGACTGTACACATCCTGCCAGGATGGCATCTAGCATTTCTTGTGTCTAGCATTTGTAAGCTCTTTCAGAAGCTATGGTAGAAAACCCATGAAAGATGTACAGTAGCCTATGTTATTTAAAAAATTCATATTGTTTTATACATATTTTGGACTATGTGGTGCCAGTACTTCAAGCGTCTGCATGTTTACATCCTGCCAGGATGACATCTAGCATTTCTTGTCTCTGGTGTTTGTAAGCTTTTTCAGAAGCTATGGTTGACTAAAAACCTCAAAGGCATCAGGGCTGAAGTGGAGAGAACAAAGACGCTGGTCTTTAGGAAGTTTTATTCGTCCACAGGCAACTTCCTATTCTTTTCTCCTCTTCTTATCACTAGGAAAGCAGTGAAGACTGACATTCCTTCTCTTGTTGCCCTTCGACTAAAAATTACAACCAAAGCCACACAATGTGGCATCGGATCAGTATTTTATTTTCAGAGTGTTGTGGTAAAAATAGCAACAGGTAGCATCAGTAGCTGATTGCAACCATTTCACATCTTTGAAATAATGGCGCCCCCCATAGTCCAAAATATGTATAAAACAATGTGATTTTTTTTAACAACATAAATCTTTTCTACTACATATTTTAGTAAGAGACATCATTTATGTTATGTTTAGCCATACAAATCTTCATACCCGGTGTTCCCCTTTAAAAGATTCTTTAACTTTGTTTCTTCTAAAACAAGTGACTATAATGGAAATGTTTATTGCGTATTATTCTCCCTGGAGTCAATGTGTCATCATTATTCTGGTGGTCAGCACCTCTCTGTGTTTGTATGTTATTATGACTCTGCATAATACAGTGTTTATACACCAGCACCATTTGTTAATGTACACGATCATGTGTATTTACATCATTATTTACGGTCAAATATAAAGATGTTTTTGAATCTCTCATTGTGTATTCACACAAATCCCATTTTCATGCTCTGCCATCTTATCAATGAAGACAAACTATACACATAGGAGCGAACGCTATGGTGTTGGGTCACGAATGGCCACTGGCTTCCGGCCATCCAAGACTGTAGTATAAGATGGATGTCGGTGGATGCTAGAGTTAAGCTGTGATCTACAGCCCTGGGTGTCTTGTTTCCAGATGAGAAAACAACTAATGCAGAAAGGCCTCATTAGCTATCAGTCTATGTCCTGACCTGCACAACCGTGACACACCAAACAGAGATACAGAGAGGAAGATTAAAGGATAGGGAAAAGCAAGGCGGATCGCTTGGACTATAGAGGATTTCGCGGCTGTTTCATCTGTCCGGACCTTCACTCTTAAGTCTTTGTTAAAGTCAGTGAGCGAGGTCGTACTCCCATTAGTCTGTCAATCATCTAGATGGATTTACTCACACATTATTATGGCACCTTGGGAGAATTCACAATGCTTTGTGTTAATGCAGAGACCTGTAAATTGTGTTCGAATGTTAAATGGGCCATAAGTTACCACACAAATTCACAATTAAAAAGCAATCGACTTTGACAAGCAAACTTCATAGCTGAGTCTATAGCTGTCGATTTCTGTTTTGGTCACAGACTCATTTTGCACAGATTAAAAGCAAACTGTGTTGATTTTCCATCCTCTTATCGAAGAGTGTCACAGAAATACTTGCTGGGCAGATTTGAAGTAATGAAATTAAGTATGTAGCACTTGATGCAAGGAATGCTAATTTGTTGGAAGTAATTTTGTATGTGTTTGGGAAAAATGACCTCCTGAATCCTCTTCGTGTTCTCTGCTTCAGTATGTAATTAATTAGCTTATTTTTAGATATTAATCAAACATGTATGGTAAAGGTGAGGGTAATTTTTAAATGTTATAATATTTAATTAAAGCTTAATTTACACAGAGTACCTATAGTAAACCATTAATTCCTCTGAAATCAGTGAGCTGATTTATGGGCTATAGCTTTGTGGCAGTATATCAAAATATTAAAAATGTGCCAGAATTAAACTATGGCTGATAATGAAACCAATAATTAAAAATAAAACTAAACTAAATCAATTATTTTAAATGGAACAAGTGAATTTATGTATTACAGTATGTAATTATGTTTTATGTACCTCCTCGTGTGTGCATTATTTTCTAATAATTCAACGGACTGAAGTAAATTATTGTGCTTATACTACAGTTACCAAACCAAATATTGTTCAGATGTTGAATTCAAAGGCATTTGTCAGGTCTTTGTCCTTAAAATGTTCTTGTAAGTAGGGTTAATTTCTTATTAATTTCTTATGCAACTCATGCAACAATAGCAAAAAATGACAGATCACAGAAATAAATGTTATGTTCCAGGTTGTGCAGAAGATGTTAAGTGCAGGGATGGGTTGGTGTGTGTACTCAGAAAGGCACGGAAAACAAATAAGGCGTTCTTATAAAATAAGGCAAGCCACTAAAGGGACACGTTTATCTTCTTGCTAGCGGTAGCCTGTTACATTGCAGTACATAAAATTTCACTAACCACATAAACAGAGTAAGGAGAGATGATTACGCGGATGATGGCGAATAATTTGGAGATCCTGATCGCTACTGACAGCATCTAAACTTGTCAAATGTGCTGCCGCTGTAGTATAACGTTACACAGAGCATGTGCAATCACAAATCTCAAAAGTGAAAGTAAAATGATCGTGCATTCAAAACAGCAGTTTCAATGCCCGGCATATTAATAGCGGCTCGAGCTCCGTAATTAAATATATATTTTCCTCCGTGTGTTTCCTTCCTGCTGTGTGAGAGCTAAATGAGCAGCTCTGTGAAACAGCCAATCAGAGCAGAGCTCATCATTATTATTCATGAACCTTCCAAATAAGGTAATAACAGACCATTTCATTCTAGGGACAAATCCTAGGGTTGTAAATGGACTTTTCTGGAGATTTTTTGCCCTTGTCTAAGCCATATACCTTCTATGTAGATATCAGAGAACAATTTAAAATATTGTATGAATGCATTCTATAATGCAAATATTTGCTTCGCCTTTGGTGCTGTATGCTAATACATGTGTGTGCGTTTGTAATGGTGTGTGCACACCAATAGCAAGAGTTTTATGATTTTTAAAAAAGTATATAATTACAGATTTTGAATATATTCAATTTATCTAGATTAAAAATATATTATTCATGTTTTATAAATTTTCCAGTATCAGAGTATCAGCCGATGCATTGAATATCGACCAACATATATAAACTAAAACAATCTCTAATATTGACTGATAACTTTATTTGTACAGATATATTGTGGATCCCTACAAAACTCCCGAGCGTCCTTAACAACCTGATGCAGAAACATCTCAACCAGTGGTGATAATGTGGCACATGTAACTTTTTTTAGACCAGTGGTAAAAACGGTGACACGAAAATGACAGTCATTTGCTGCTACTGGTGTACTTCAGACAGATTACTAAAGCTAGTTTGTCACGGACAAAAATTAGACCATTTGAGACCATCATACCAGACAGAATAGCTAGATCAGTACCTCTTCTGTGTTTACTTTCTTTTACAACATGAACTAAACCCTGAACAAACTCAAAAAAAATAAATAAATAAATAAAAATAGCCCTCACGGACATGTCATAACACCCTCGCTATGGAATCCGGCATTCATTATTCCCTCTTATTGCGATGGATGAGAGCTCCGCCGTAATGCAATCAGTCTGGAGGGGCAACCGAAATGAGAACTGTGAGCGATGGAGCTCCTGTAGGCACCTTAGAAGACTGCAGATCTTTAGAGGCCATCATCCATTTATTCACTTTCATACTTCTTCGTGTGGACGTGAGAGGAATCCTTGATTCTGGATCATTCCAGAAGGGTCATTTAGCCTCTCAGCAGCATACGACTAAAAATACACAAAGCTTCGATGTAGGAGGTTGCAGCAGGGCTAACTGTAACCGTGAGCGAGTTCACCATTGTTATCTTGGCTTCTTTTAACTGTGTAAAGGAGAGATAAGAAGCTGCTGACCTCAGGTGGGGGCACTCTGGCATGTGGCCCTGTCTTAATGAGGCGAAATCCAATAGTTAGCTTTGTAATGAGCGGGGGTCAGCCTAAGAAAGACCCATGCCTGTGGGCTAATCTATAAAGTGTTTTCCAGGTGGGAGGATTGGAAATTGATTTGTGTCCATGGTGCGCTCTGTCTAGGCTTTATCTCTATACTAAGTCAAATCCGATCAGGAAACAGGTGGTAAAAAATGTAGCCGTTGGGCTTAGAGGTTATTTTAAATGTTAATTGGAATAGGTGGTATGTAGACAGAAGTCTCGGATGAAGCTTAAAATAGTCTGTAATTGCTCCAGAAACGATCAAGATAAGGTTTATTGCTGTGAAGTGATATAATATGGAGAGTGGACAGAGAGTTAAGCTAAAATTAACATACAGCAGATTTTCAAACCAAGGAGCAACTGTGTGTACCATGTGTGTTTGTGTAAGTGTTAGAGTGCGGATCGGGCCGCATTTTTCTGTCCGAGCCCGGCCCGAGTCCGACAGAGCAGTAACCGAACCCGACCCGAGCCCGACAAGCATTAAGATATTTATGTCCGAGCCCGATCCCAGCCCGACACAGTTAAAATCTCTTTTTACTCATACTAATGAAACATTCACTTTTTTGTGTGGAAAGCCCGCTTTTATTAAGCCACTGTAAAAAAAAGCGTTCGGAAATGTCAACAGATGAGAGCATCAGTGCACACTGGGCAAAAAGCGCCGTTATAACACGGGCGCACTATCGCGCTGAGGTGACCGAGCCCGACCCGAACCCGAGCATCCTTTCTAAATATCTGTCCGAACCCGGCCCGACCCGTCGGGTTCCGTCGGGTACCGTCGGGCTCGGCTCGGGTATCCATCCTCTAGTAAGTGTGGGTGAATGGGTGGCACACGTATGCTTTACATGTGCTGTATCTATAAATTAGAAACAGCACATGGAATTCACACATACATTCAAATAAGTGGGAGGTTATTTATAGTCGCTAAGTTATCAGTTTGCTTCAACATTGTTAAAAGGGATAGTTCACACAAAAATGAAAATACCCCATAATTTACTCACCCTTAAACCATAGGTGTATATGATTTTCTTCTTTCAGATGAATACAGTCGGAGTTAAATAAAAAAATGTCCTGGCTCTTCCAAGCTTTATAATGGCAGTGAATGGGTGTTGAGATTTTGAAGTCCAATGAAGTGCATCCATCCATCATAAAAAGTACTCCTCATGGCTCTGGATTGTTAATAAAGGTCTTCTGAAGTGAAGCAATGCATTTGTGTCAGAAAAATATCCACATTTAATACTTTATAAACTGTAATCTCTAGCTTCTGTTAACTATCGTACACATATTGAGAAAGTGGCGTTTCATTATGGATGGATGCACTTTTTTGGGCTTCAAAATCTTAACATCCATTCACTGCCTTTACAAAGCTTGGAAGAGCCAAGATATTTTTTTTTTAATATAACTCAGATTGTATATGAAAGAAGAAAGTCATATACACCAAGGGTGGCCTAAGGGTGAGTAAATCATGGGGTAATTTTAATTTTTGGGTGAACTATTCCTTTAAAGGAGTAAGTATTTACAGATAATGTACTCAAACCCTTGTCATCCAAGATGTTCATGTCTGTCTTTCTTCAGTCGTAAAGAAATTATGTTTTTTGAGGAAAACTTTTCAGGATTCCTCTCCATATAATGGACTTCTATGGTGCCCCTGAGTTTGAACTTCCAAAATGCAGTTTAAATGCAGCTTCAAAGGGCTCTAAACAATCCAAGCCAAGGAAGAAGGGTCTTATAAAATATTAAAATGAAATATTAAATTTAAATATTTAAAAATATTACTAATTAAACTGTTTTAATCAAGTGAATGCAGCCTTGGTAAGCATTAAAGGCTTCTTTCAACAACATCAACCCCCCCAACTTTACCCCTAACCCTATCATTAAACCCAACTGTCATGCAAAAACCTTTCAGCATCTGTACATTTTCATTCCAACATTATTTAGTATGTTCATAAAGCCGTTTTTCTCGTGAGAAAAGTAGGCTGGTCCTCACAATGCAGGTGATTTCAGGTTTTTATGATCCTTGAGGATCAACCCCCTCCCACATAAATATGAACCTGCAATGCAGCTGCAACTGGCTAACTTCAAACCTCACGGTGCTTTCTCTGTTGATGATAGCCTGCAGGCTGGATAGACTGAACTCAGTATATATGTGCCTGAGGGAATGAAATCTGACAGCGTGAGCCCAGAGGGATATCTAGCAGCACACTCACTCTCACACGCAAGTGTTAACAGCTCCTGTCACCAGGAAAGCGGCAGAGACAAAGCGTAAAGGCCCAGGTGACTCAGAATTTCAGTCTGTAGATTTCATGTGATGGCAGATTCACTCACACGGTCTGTCAAACAGTCCTGTATTTACTAAATTGAGCCACCAGAGGGAGCATATACATAAGTATCAAAGATTGTACTTCACTTATAGCCAGACCTACACTGACATTCTGTCTGCAGCGCTCAAAATTGTCATTTCATAAGCTAAACATCCAAAAAGCAATGCACTGTTTTGAGTAGTTTTATGCTTTTCGCAGTTTAGCCCAATAAACACGTATTTAGTAAATTTGCGTCAACTGGCTTTATCGCGTTTAAGTGCATTGTGGAGATTTCGCAATAACATTGCAATAATGTCCACAGAGTCCGTTTTGCATAGTTATATCTTAGTCATGGGGCGTCAGAGGTGGATATGGTTAAAACAGCATAGAGAAAGTCTAAAAGTCACTGCAGACACGAGGCATTGGAAACTAAAGAAATAAACTGAAGGAAAGGGCAAGAAAGGGGAGTGAAGGAAAGGAACTGATTAAAAACCATCTGATCAAGACCTCAGGCGGTTTTTCTCTTTTTCTCCTCACTCTCTCTGACTGCAGACTTTGGCTGTATGCTGCAGACAGTTCCAATTTCAAGCATCTAAATTTATCCTTGAAAAAAAAAAATGAACAGTTGAGCTGAATAGTGGGGGAAACCGGGGGCAATTGTGACAGGGGGAATTATAACACACTATATGTCTAAATATATAAAAATGATTTTTGATGTCTTTCTTTATACATTGAATTTAAAGTCACGGAAATCAAATTTGATATATCTTTAAAATAACTTCCCCTCAGAACGAGATCTCTTTTCTTCTCTGATGATGTGTGTAGCAGCACAAGGGGTTACGATTGTTCATAATTTACCCAGAAATTAAAATTACCCCATGATTTACTCACCCTCAAGTCATCCTAGGTGTATATGACTTTCTTCTTTCATATAAATACAGTCAGAGTTATATTAAAGAAGATCCTGGCTCATTCAAGCTTTATAGTGGCAGTGAATGGATGTTGAGATTTTGAAGTCCAATAAAGTGCATCCATTTATCATAAAAAGTGCTATACACGGCTTCAGGGTGTTAATAAAGGCCTTCTGAAGTGAAGCGATGCATTTTTGTAAGAAAAATGTCTTTGTTTAAAACTTTATAAACGTATTCTCGTACTCACGTTTACAAGAGAGTAGCATAAGCTTCACTGAGAAGTAACAAATGTGGAAGAGCAGTGGAGCACCGGTCATGAATTAGAAGTACAAAATTATTATTTGTAAGGAAAAAATGTCAGAGGATTTCGATATAGGCTAAGTCAAGAGGAAACTTTGTTTCCTTTGCTGTAAACTAAACTTGGTACTCAGGAGACTAGCATTTTCTCCCTTGGATCTCTCCTTGGAACGTACGTACAACAGTTAGTGCAAGCTAGAGATTGCGGTTTATAAATTTTAAATATGGATATTTTTCTTACACAAACACATCAGTTCACTTCAGAAGGGCTTTATTAACCCTTTGGAGCCATGTGAAGTACTTTTTATGATGGATGGACACACTTTTTTGGGCTTCAAAATCTCAACACCCATTCACTGCCAAAGCTTGGAAAAGCCAGGACATTTCTTATTATGACCCTGATTGATTCATCTGAAAGAAGAAAGTCATGTACACCTAGGATGGCTTGAGGGTGAGTAAATCATAAAGTAATTTTCATTTTTGGGTGAACTATCCCTTTAGGCAAATAGCAATTAACAACAATTCCAATCAATTCCCAATAGACAAGATCAAGTCCTGACTTGCAGTTTTATTTTTTATTTTTTTCATTCAAGAAGCTGTCAGGAGAGAAGATGATTGCAACTTCCATTTCATGCTGTCTTTAAGGTAATATGTGTTTTTTATTTATTTTATTTCTAATTTTTGGTTAGAAGTTGGCTATAATGTCAGTGGTTTCGACCATATAATTTATGGTAATTGTAAATATGTCTTTGAATACGTAATGAACATTATTTCTGTCACAGAAGCGGTCTCTGTGGCTCCCTCCGACCACCGCCAGCGGGAACTCTCACCGGAGTATTAGAACTACCTTTCCCAGCATTCCCCGTACCTGGCGCTCACCCTTCCTGTTCCGGGTCTCTCGGGTCACTTCCCGTTTGGCGGCCATTTAGGAAGACCGCGCTGGAGCGGTCTTCGCGAAGTTTTGTTGTTATGTCTGCAATCCTGAGCGTTCTTATATCGGACTGTCTACCTGTTGCCAACCGGACTGTTTACCCGCTGTTTGCACGATTGCCGCCTGCCCTATATCGACCCACGCCTGCCAATCGGACTACTCTTTCTGTCAGCCGCCAGCCCCGACCTTCTGCCTGGACTATTACTAACTCTCCCGGTTTGTCTACGTTGTTCCAGTCCGCTGTTATTGACCCCTGCCTGTTACCGTTGTGTTTGATTAATAAACTGTTGCGTATGGATCCAACGTCTCCGGATACTGCCATGACTTCCTCACAGAAAACTTCGCCGCTAACGGATCCAGCGACAGTTCAACAGATCACCTCGGAACTATCTGCCCAAGCATCAATTCTATCCGTGCACCAGACTCAGCTGGAGAAGCTCACCAAGGTAACCGAGCAGCTGGCTCAGATGTTACAGGGGTTTCAAATGCCGCCTGCTCCGGTCGCTCAACCCATCGCTCCTCCTCCTCCTCCAATGCCAGCACCCATTGTTCAAGCCCCGACGGCCAGTCCCCGATTAGCTTTTCCGGAGAAGTTTGATGGAACACCAAGTAAGTGCAAAGGCTTCTTGCTACAGTGCTCACTCTTTGTAAATCAACAACCGCACTTATATCCGACTGATGATGGAAGAATCGCATTTGTGTGTTCACTTCTCTCGGGGAGAGCTCTGGATTGGGCTACAGCGGTCTGGAGAATTGACCAGCCCACGTTCCCCTCCTTCACTGCATTCCTCCAACGCTTCAGAGAGGTATTTCAACCTAGCTCAGAAAACAGTGAGTCAGGGGAGCAGATTGTGACGCTGCGTCAAGGTAAACGCACAGCCGCTGACTATGCGCTTTCCTTCAGAACTCTGGCAGCGCAGAGCGGATGGAACGACGAACCGCTCAAAGTGCATTACCGCCGGGGTCTCAACTCGGAGCTACAGATGGAGCTGGCTTGCCGTGACGAGGGGCTCTCCCTTGAACAGTACATAGATCTGTCTATCCGAGTCGACAACATAATGAGAGCTCGCAAGCCCACTCGTCCGCTCACCTCTCCTCTACCTTCCTCTTTCTCCGCTGAGGCTCAGCCGGAACCTATGCAACTGGGTAGGACCAAGATTTCCCCTGAGGAAAGAGAGAGACGCCTCAGGGACAATCTCTGTCTGTACTGCGGCCAGGCTGGACACATCCGGGCCACCTGTCCCACTAGACCACCTCGTCCACCCACCTCGGTGAGTAAGATCCCGTCTCCCCTCAATCGATGTGAAATTCCAGTGAAATTACTATATGATGATACCGTTGTTAACGCCACGGCTCTGATTGACTCTGGAGCCGCGGGTAACTTCATTGACTCAGACTTCGTAAACAGTAATCGTCTTCCCACTCTCTCCTGTGTTCCCTCTTTGGCAGTGGAAGCCCTCGACGGGCGACCATTAGGCTCCGGACGCATAGACAGCACCACCCAGGACATCACGCTGTGCATCGAGCCATCCCATCAGGAAACCATCCGGTTTTTCATTATATCATCTCCCCAGACACCCATCATCCTCGGCTACCCCTGGCTCAATCTACACGAACCCGTCATTTCTTGGACTCAGGGCTCAATCACGCACTGGTCATCTCACTGCAGGGAACGTTGCAAGCGGACTCCACTCTCCTCAGACCCTCCTGCACAACCCATCTCCAGGGAAAGCATACCCACCGTCTACCAGGACTTACTCGAGGCCTTCAGTCGGACTAAAGCCACCCATCTACCTCCCCATCGAGCCTGCGACTGTGCCATCGACCTGCTTCCCGGTTCCACGCCACCTAGAGGACGGATCTTCCCTCTATCTCAGCCGGAGTCGGAGGCCATGAGTAACTACATCCAGGAGGAGCTGGCTAAGGGATTCATTCGTCCATCTACATCTCCCGCCTCGGCAGGATTCTTCTTCGTGAAGAAGAAAGACGGAGGCCTCCGTCCTTGCATAGACTACCGTTCCCTCAATGACATCACGGTTAAATACCGGTATCCTCTCCCACTCGTCCCATCAGCTCTGGAGCAACTACGAACTGCCAAGATCTTCACAAAGCTGGACTTGCGCTCCGCCTACAATCTCGTCCGCATCCGGCAGGGGGATGAGTGGAAGACGGCCTTCTCGACCACATCTGGCCACTATGAGTACCGGGTAATGCCCTTCGGCCTAGCCAACAGTCCATCGTACTTCCAGGCATTCATAAACGATGTGTTCCGGGATATGCTCAACCGATGGGTGATAGTCTACATAGATGATATCCTGATTTATTCTAACAATTATGCCGAACACATCCAACACGTCAGGCAGGTTCTCCAACGCCTCATTCAACACCAGCTATATGCCAAACAGGAGAAATGTGAGTTTCACCAGGAGAAGATAACCTTTCTTGGCTATGTAATCAGCAGTGAGGGAGTGGCAATGGATGAGAACAAGGTAGAGGCTGTTCGTAACTGGCCCAGACCCAAGACGCTAAAGGAGCTCCAAAGATTCCTCGGGTTCGCCAACTTCTACCGCCGCTTCATCCGTCACTTCAGCTCCGTGGCTGCCCCTTTGACATCAATGGTAAAGAAGGGTAACGTCCACCTCACCTGGCCGCCCGATGCCATTCAGGCCTTTCATGACCTCCGTCAAAGGTTCACCACGGCTCCCATTCTGCATCACCCCGACCCCAACCGACCCTTTCTCTTGGAAGTTGATGCGTCCAGCACCGGCGTGGGCGCCGTACTCTCTCAGAGGCAGGGGGAGCCTCCTAAGACCTTCCCATGCGCCTATTTCTCACACAAGCTGACGTCCGCTGAGAGAAACTACGATGTAGGCAATCGTGAACTGCTGGCTATCAAACTGGCATTGGAGGAGTGGAGACACTGGCTGGAAGGGGCTAAGGAACCTTTTACCGTCCTTACCGACCATAAAAACCTGGAGTACCTCCGTTCGGCTAAGGTTCTAAATCATCGCCAAGCTAGATGGGCTCTCTTCTTCACTCGTTTCCAGTTCCAAGTAACCTACAGACCGGGAGCCCAGAACACCAAGGCGGACGCCCTGTCTCGCATCCATGAGCCGGAACTCTTCACCTCCGCCTCAGAGTCCATATTACCGGCATCTTTAATTGTCGCCCCAGTCTCCTGGGATATCATGACTGAAATAGCTGAAGGTCAAACCAACGACCCCACACCAGAGAACTGCCCGGCTACTCTCACTTATGTTCCCGAGGCCCTTCGCACACGGGTGCTGACTGAGGTACACTCACTCCCCAGTTCTGGCCACCCAGGTATCACGACTACTCTCCAACTACTACGCAACCGCTTCTGGTGGCCCACACTACGCCCCGACACCATCGCTTATATTAGAGCCTGTAGAGCATGTAACACCTCCAAGGTCCCTCGACAGTTGCCTGCTGGACTGCTTCAACCGCTACCCATTCCTCAAAGACCCTGGTCCCACATTGCCATCGATTTCATTACCGACTTGCCACTCTCCAACGGATATACTACCATCCTCTCTATCGTGGATCGCTTCTCTAAGGGCTGCAGGTTCGTACCGCTGCAGAAACTGCCCACGGCCATGGAGACGGCCGAGGTCCTCTGCAACTCTGTATTCCGGTTCTACGGACTACCGGAGGACATTGTATCAGACCGCGGACCTCAGTTTACCTCACGTCTCTGGTCCAGCTTCTTCCGCCTCCTAGGAGTCAATATCAGCCTCACCTCAGGCTACCACCCGGAGTCCAACGGGCAGGCCGAGAGACTGAACCAGGAGTTGACCCGCTTTTTACGCTCCTACTGCCAGGACCACCAGGAGGACTGGAGCCGCTTCCTCTTCTGGGCAGAATACGCACAGAACTCCATACGTAAGGCTTCTACCAATCTCACCCCTTTCCAGTGTACCCTAGGCTTCCAGCCCCCTCTATTCCCCTGGTCAGGGGAGCCATCTGATCTACCCGCGGTCAACTCCTGGTTCCAACGCAGCGAGGAGGTCTGGAACCGGGCTCACGTACACCTACAAAGAGCGGTCCGACAGACTGAAACCCAGGCCAATCGCCGACGCCGGCCCAACCCTCCGTACCAGCCAGGACAATGGGTTTGGCTCTCGACCCGGGACCTCCGACTACGTCTACCCTGCAGAAAGCTGAGCCCCAGGTACGTGGGTCCCTTTAAGATAATCAAACAAATTACTCCTGTTTCATTTCGACTCGAGCTACCCTCAAATTATCGTATCTCACCCAAGTTCCATGTCTCTCTGTTTAAGCCTGCTGGCGACCCGGGAGGAGCGGAGAACCTAGAAGGGACCGCGACACAGGGGCCTCCCCCCCTCATCATCGACGGCGAGGAGGCTTACCGGGTTAACTCCCTCTTGGACTCCCGACGCCGGAGCGGTCGTCTGCAATATCTGGTCGATTGGGAGGGGTTCGGTCCCGAGGAGAGATCCTGGGTCTCGGCTGAGAACATCCTCGACCCCTCCCTAACTGCTGAATTCCACAACACACATCCAGATCGGCCAGCTCCCCGTGGACGGGGCAGACCCCGGCGTCGGGTTCCTCCTCGCGCCAGGAGTCGCTCGCAGGGGGGGGGCTCTGTCACAGAAGCGGTCTCTGTGGCTCCCTCCGACCACCGCCAGCGGGAACTCTCACCGGAGTATTAGAACTACCTTTCCCAGCATTCCCCGTACCTGGCGCTCACCCTTCCTGTTCCGGGTCTCTCGGGTCACTTCCCGTTTGGCGGCCATTTAGGAAGACCGCGCTGGAGCGGTCTTCGCGAAGTTTTGTTGTTATGTCTGCAATCCTGAGCGTTCTTATATCGGACTGTCTACCTGTTGCCAACCGGACTGTTTACCCGCTGTTTGCACGATTGCCGCCTGCCCTATATCGACCCACGCCTGCCAATCGGACTACTCTTTCTGTCAGCCGCCAGCCCCGACCTTCTGCCTGGACTATTACTAACTCTCCCGGTTTGTCTACGTTGTTCCAGTCCGCTGTTATTGACCCCTGCCTGTTACCGTTGTGTTTGATTAATAAACTGTTGCGTATGGATCCAACGTCTCCGGATACTGCCATGACTTCCTCACAATTTCATTAAAATGTCTAAATTGGGAACTGATCACGATTTGCAGTAAAATGATTTGCAAAGACTCAAATAATTTATTTCATATACTTACTAGTATGAATACTAATGCCACAGCTTTGCGCTACAGTTTCCCACAAAACAACATTGTTTTATATTCCATAATATGATCTATATTCAATTTTCATTCTTAATTAAAATTTAATTGTAAGTCTTTTCTCATAGTAAATATTTTAATATTCCTGTTGGCACATATGTTTCCTAAAAGATGACAGTTAGATTAATTATAATGTCTGAGTTAGGAAAAATGTGAAATAAACTGCAGTCGGCCCCAGTCTACTGATATAATGGCCTAAATGTAAATAGTCTATTTCCAAACTAATGAATTAATCTGCTGAGCTGCTAATCAGATTAAGAGCCTGTAGAGACAGTTAGCCATGAGTCTGAGCAGACACACATGTTCAGCTCACAAAAGCCAGTGATAATTTCCAATACACAGAATATGTGAGGACGATAATGATAAGTATATCATCAGGACTATTATTAATGTATTCATTTATTACTCTGAATGAGGGTAGTGAGATCATAAAAGCATGTTTATTTTGGCCTGTGTATATTTGCGTGCACATGTTATCAAAGATGATGTAATCTGTTTTAATCTGTTTCAGATTATAGACTACGGTCAGGTGTGGGATAAGGGTTAAGACTAAGCAAACAACAGATTTTCCCTCCCCTAAAATGTCTGACAGACCCAGTTTATAAAAGCATAGTTGTTGTCAACCCTGAATAGATTAGGGATTTGTCACACCTGATAAGAGCGATCCTTTACACGTCGATGGGATCGGATCCAAACCAACCCAGGTGTAGATCATCCAACTCTGTCAGCTCACCAATCCTTGTGAACAACAACTCACTAGTCGGGAACATCGTGTCCACCTCATAGGTTCAGACACCTTCAGCATGTTCACATTCCATACACATGATTCACTGTCTATAGCAAGGACAAATAAATTCAAAATGTGATGGATGGCACCATGACTGAGTTTTTTTGCACATCAGTGACAGAGATCTTTTCTCCAGATGTGCTGTGTCAGGAATGGCTATAAAGACCCAAACACTAGTGATGGTGAGTATTTGCACAGAACATTGAAGCAGCCTTGTCTGTTTTGCAGGCTGTCTGAGTAACTGTGGCTTTTGCACAAGGTGTTTAATGTAGGGAGACGGGGGGAGAAAGAGCTGCAGAGGGTTAATACTCCACATATGGTCAGCTTGGCAAGCCAGGAACAGGTTTGCTTGTACTTAAAAGAGATGAAAAGAGATGGGGGAAGGCTGGGAAGAGAGTGCCTCCATTATTTTAACTCACTTGAGTCACCATTGGAATAGAGACCAAGCATTTCTTAGGAATGTCTGTATTTGATTTAACAGCTGATTGTGATGTATGCAAATAAAGAGAGTAAAATAAGTAGATCTCAGTTACTAAAGAGCAGAATAATAACACTTTGAACACCCAAAAATGAAAATTCTATTATTGATTATTCATCCTCATGTCATTCCAAACCTGTAAAACCTTTGTTTGTCTTTGAAACACAATTTAGGATATTTTTGATGAAATCCAAAAGCTTTCTGACCCTGCATAGACAGCAACGCAATGGACACGTTTAATATGGGGTTTCAAATGTGCCAAAAATAAGTTGACTGCTTTGTGTTTTGTTCTATACATTTTTGTCTACAGTCATTGCCTACTTGTTCAGGTCAATCAGTATATGTTGACGTCGCCATAATCTGCCGTCCTGCCATCTTTTTCTCTTTACTTTTTTCTCTTTACTCTTTACTTTTTACTGTGATCTTATTCTGTCGTCTTGTTCTGTCATCCTTATTGTTGTCATGTTCTGTCGTCCTTACTATCATCTTATTCTGTTATCCTAATGTTGTTGTTTTTAACTTTTAGCTTTTTTTTGTCTTTTTTTAATGGAAATATTTATGTACTGAGGTAAATTTGATCCCTAAAGCAGCTTAGTTAAATATTCAGCGAATATCAAATCTAAAACTAACTTTACCTCGCTTAAAGAACAACGCAACATAAGACAACAGAATAAGATGACAGGAAAGATGACAGTAAGGATGACAGAACAGGATGACAATAAGGACGAAAGAACAAGACGAACAGTAAGAACGACAGAATAAAATGACAGGAAAGACAACAGGACAACAGAACAGGACGATAGAATAAAATGACAGTAAGTATGAACAGGACGACAGTAAAAACAACAGAGAAAAAGATGGCAGGACGACAGATTACGACGACGTTAACAGACAACTTGCATGTCAACATATACTGATTTATCTGAACATGTAGGCAACCTGTAGACAAAGACAAAAGTATGGTGCACAAAGCAGTCGACTCTTTTTTGGCACATTTGAAACCTCATATTTTAAGGCCCAGAAGGACATCATTAAAATAGTCTATGTCAGGGGTTTTCAAACCTGTCCTGGAGCCTCCCCTGCCCTGCACATTTTGCTTGTCTCTCTCATCTAATACACCTGATTCAAATCATCAGCTCATTAGTAGAGACTGCAAGACCTGAATTGGGTGTGCCTAATAAGGGAGACATACAAAATGTGCAGGGCAGGGGAGGCTCCAGGACAGGTTTGAAAACCCCTGGTCTATGTGACATCAGTGGTTCAACCGTAATGTTTTGAAGCTATGAGAATACTTTTCATGCACAAAGAAAACAAAATTAATTACTTTATTCAACAATTTCTTTTCTTTCATTTAAGACTTGAATGTACATCTCTCATAATTCATTGTTTGTATATTCTGGTTCAAATAAGTAAGGCTGGGCAAAAAATTGCAAGTCATCCTCTCTGTCGAAATCTATAGATATGTTTATGAAGATGCTTTGCATAGCGTGTGTCTTTTTCTGCTCGTAAACAAGGTGCTACGTCAAAACAGCTTCGAAGTCGAAGACTAACACAGAAGAGAATTGTTAAATAAAGTAATTATTTTTGTTTTCTTTGCGCACAAAAAAGCATCCTTGTAGCTAGGTTGAACCACTGATGTCACATAGACTATTTTAACAATGTCCTTACTACCTTTCTAGGCCTTGAATGTGTCAGTTGTGTTGCTGTCTATTGTGTTTCATCAAAAATATCTTCATTTGTTTTAAAGATGAACGAAAGTCTTAGGGTGTGCAATTAATGACCTATTCCTTTAAATATCATGTTTAAACGATAAAATTAAATGTCAGATTATCATGTAAGAGGAGTGAGGATGGGGAGGGGAGGTTGGAGAAACGCCTGTGTTTAAAGTAGGTGAGACACAATGAAGTTGCTGGTGGTAACATATAGGACACGAAGGTTTTTTTGTGGAATAACATGTCTTTTTTAACATGACACAATGCTGTGTATGCTAAAAAGATGTCATGTTGACTTTGAAAGAGGATATGCCATGTTCTTACAACGCAATTCAATAAGTTTCAGTAAACCTTCAGGCCAGAAAGGAGACAAAACCTTCGTGCGTCAACGACACAGTCAACAGGTCCTTTTGTGTCTCCGCAGCGCACGCAAGGTGAAGCACTCAGGACGACAGTCAGGCATACAGATGAGATATTTTAAAGAAACCTAATATGTGCGGGACCATGTACATGAAATATACATGTCAACAATATCAAACTTAGTTCAAGTGAATTGTCTGGCGCTTTGTTTTTGGAGGACTGCCAACAGCGCGTCAGAGCTCATGTCTGCTCTACAGCTGATACTCAGCGGACGGTATGGTCGGATGTCTCATCACTGAGAACAACACATGAATACGCCGAACTTGGAAATTAAGCCACATGGTTAACAGCACATCATGCATCGATACGGATCGCCTCCCAAGAACTGGCTTGGGCTTCGTTTGCGTCTAAGTAAGTGGAATTTTGTTTTACGTGTTACCGGTTTGGATTAAATAACAAAATGTGAGGTGGACCTGTATATTGTGCTTTTTGTGTGTACTAAGGTAAAAACAGCGTGCTGACATGATAAGTTTTGAAGGTGTCTTAAAGGTATAGTTCATCCTTAATTCCTAAGTCTATATTTGCTCACCCTTATCTTCTGTTTAATGAGAATGAATGACATAAGTTCTCAAACATTAAAGATGTTGCAAAATCAAGTATCATAAAAGGTGTAATGCCTGAGTAATTTCAGTAGGACATTCTGACCTAAAAATAGCCAGACTCTGTATAGTTATATTTGGCTGACTCAACTCAAAATAGTCTGAATTCTGTTTAACTCTTAATTATTGTATGTTTGTCTGTCCGCACAGGATTATTTCCTTTTATAGCAGTGTAAATCCAGATTTTCTTCCACTCTTGGTCTTGGCATTTTTCAATCCTCAAAATTATATTTGGGTTAAATTATGTTTACATTGTGACGGGCAGACAGACGGCTATGTGCTTTACTGTACCTCTATCCTGGCTTATCATAAGGAAATATGATCCACTCTGTATCAACAGTCAACAGCTCTGTTTCAACAGAGATTGCATTTAGTTTGAAAAAACATGGAAAGTAAAAAAAAAAGAAAGAATGTGAACTCTTCATCCAGACAATAGATAGAGCAGCTGATTTTACCAAAATTGGGAAGAGATTCCAAATTATAAAGGGTGAAAATTATAATTAGAGGGTCAGTACTGATATTATTCTGTCTAAAGATGCTGTCTAAACCATTAAAAACATGTGAAGGCTGCTAAATCATATAGAAAAGGACTTAGTTGGTGGGAAAGGACGCAATATTTTGTCAAACTAAAGTTGATAGATGTTAAAGATACATACTAACAGTATTAATTAATATATTAGCCTAATATTTCACCTACCGGAAATGATAAGAACAAACATGAATGTTGTCAAGATTCTTGCGAAATGCTGGTTCATTTTGGGCAACCACAAACGCCTTTTGTTCCTCAGACAGTTTTTCGTACTCCTCTCCTTGATTTGTTATAACTTTTGGCAGTCTGTAGTACTCCAAATGTTTTTCCTTGTCTGACCTATTAGTACAGCCCAAAACATGACAATAATTGATCATTTTCACCAGCAATAATCAGCAAAATGAAACGTTGCATTAAATGTCTAATGCCCATTTAAATTTTGTATTTATTTCCATGCACTCTCAAACCAAAGGAACTTTATAATGTGCAGCTTGTTAGTTAATATGAATTTATTTTTCAGCCAGATTGATCACAAGATCTTTATTTTATATTCTTTTTAGCAAATGTAAATAGTTTGACAGTGGAAACAAAGTGACTCATCCAACCGAAGGAATTCCTCTTATGTTCTGTCTGTGAGGTCCAGGGCCATGGTTATTAAATTAAAGCTTCAAACTAACAAATGGGTCTTTTTTATGAAGCTTACAGTTTATCAGTAAAGCCATTGAGTGATATTTTTTAAAATACTGTCAAATAAAGTCTAAGCTATAATAAGAATTTATGATGAAGAACACCAGTAATATAGACTTGTTTACTTGATTTTGAATAGGAGCCGTTGCATGGAACTGTCTTGTCTATTCGAGAACTGTCACTTGGCTGACTAATTTGCCATCTAGCCTCCAAACCAAGCCCATTACTCCTTTCAGATCGACTGGCCTGGTTGCCATGTGCATGACTGTCCTAATGCGAGTGTTTTAAACAAAGATAAACAATGTCAGGGGAATCACAGATCAGAGGATTAGCCTAGTTATTATAATTGACTGTAGTAGCTGTCACACCACAGTGTTCTTTCATGTGTGGCCAACATGCTGGTCGTAACATATGCTTTTCATGCTGAGTATCGTGAGCTGAAGATAGCATTATGACCAGCAAATAGCAGAGCTGCAAACAAAAGTTGGGTGTGGTATGCGGCGATCATTAGCTTTTAAACAAATGAATAATTCTCTGTATTATTTTACAATCTCACTCTGGGTGCTAATAATTTGTTTTATAATTATAGCATTTATTATAGCTGTTTATAAATTATGTATATATATATATATGTGTGTGTAAATTAGACCAGTCAAAAGTTTTTTTAATGTTTTTTTAAAGAAGTCTCTTCTGCTCACCAAGCCTGCATTTATTTGATCCAAATTACAGCAAAAACAGTCAAATTTTGTGATCAAAGCTACATTTTCAGCATCTGTGTCAAATGATCCTTCAGGAATATGCTGAATTGCTGTTCAAGAAACATTTATTATTATTATCAATATTTAAAACAATTAAGTAGGCCTACTTTTTTTTAGAATTCAATGAATCCAAATATCAGCTTTTATCTGAACTAAAAAGGTTTTGTAACATTATACACTATACCATTCAAAAGCTTGAAGTGAGTATATTTTTTGATGGGACAGGAGAAATTACAGAAATTAATACTTTTATTTAGCATGGATACTTTAAATTGATCAAAAGTGATGATAAGGGCATTTATAATGTTACAAAAGATTTCTATTTCAGATAAATGTTGTTTCTAATGATCTAAGAAACCTTTTTCAACATAATAATAATAATACATTTTTTGAGCAGCAAACCAGAATATTAGAATGATTTTTGAAGGATCATGTGACACTAAAAATAATAGTAATGATAATAATAATATAATAATAAATAATAAAAAATAATAATAATTAGTAATGATGCTAAAAATTCAGCTTTGAAATCAATTACTTTTGAAAATGTATTCAAATAGAAAGCAGTTATTTTAAATAGTAATATTTCACAAGTTTACTGTACTTTGGATTAAATAAATGCAAGTGAGCAGAAGAGACTTCTTTAAAAAACATTAAAAATCTTACTGTTCAAAAACTTTTGACTGATAGTGTAAGAGTAAAATTATTGATTAATATAAAATATACCTTATTTGGTTATATATCGTAATTTGGTTGCTTATATGAGAGAGATTATATATGATTCATTTGAGTTTATATTTTTGACTCAGAACTCAGACAGCAGAAGAAAAACTGTTATGCCTCAGCGATAAAGTACGACCATAATTATTTCATATAATAGCCGGATGAAGCAAGCCGTAAATATAAAAGATATTGTCGTACACCAGCTCGCACAGAGAAATGTCTAGGTGAAGATCAAAAGAGCTTTGTTTTTTGTTCATGTCCCAGCGAATGATTGAGCTGACAGAGCCTGAGACTGTGGCGCATTGGCTTGACTGCCACTGGAAGCCTGGTCATTAAAACTAACCCCTGCACGTCACACTGCTCCAAATCACTACCATATGGCTGGAAATGTTGGATCCCGACAGCTAAGACTCTCCCATGCTACTCTCTAATTTGTTAGAGCAAAATTAGAAATTGCGGGAACTCTGGAGGGCACTCGCGAACTCTTGCAGCTATTCTCTTAATCTTTATCTTAACCCTTTCTCACTTCCAACTCTCCAACCCTCTTTGTGAAAGCTCTTCGTCCTCAATTTCTCGTTCTATATCCGAGACCTTGACTCAAGTGTCTGTGAACCGTACGATTTCTGCGTCATTGCTCTAAATGATACTGTAACTGCATGGAGATGCATGGAGTTTGTGGGCTACAAGTAGGTGGACATCTCAAAAGGCAGCTTTGTATCTCTTGCCATTCTGAAAAGTCACAGGTCCAAGTCTCCCTCACATCCCAGCATGCACTTCACATGTGGATGAATGCATCGCTTGTCTGGCGTGCTGTGTGGGTCAAGCCCCCCCTCTTTTTTCCCCTTCACATACTGGCTCACAAAGTCCAAAGCACCCTGCCTGGAAACTTTAGAGAAATCCAGTATTCTGAGAACTTTTCTCCACAAGACAACTCACTCAAGTTTTAGTACATTCTGTAATACAGAGGAACATGAAGAGCAGTAATATTTAAAAGATTGATGTTTGGTTCAAGGTGTGAAGAACATCATCTTCATCTTCACAAGTGAGATGCCTTGTTAGATTTATCGGTTGCGCTTGGATTGTACGGCACAATGTTCTCTTGGCGAAGGCATGGCTCTTATGAACTGGAAACTCTGCCATGTACACAGAGTGAGCTGGGGGTGGAGAAGTACACCTGGACCTCCCTCATGGACATTACCCAGAAGTCTTGTGGTAAGAGATTTTAAATGAATAGCAAGTGTGAGACAGTTCGGTTGAATTATTATCTGTTTTTACCTTCATAGATAAACTGAGGAATTGTTTTTAAAAGTTGTTTGCTTGTGTCTTTTGAAGATATTACATGAAGTTTAAGATAGATAAGCTCTGTATTATACCATATCTCCCATGCCATGTTTCCACTTACAGCCAAATGCATTTTCATTGAATGAATAGTAAGATGTAAATTTTTTACATGTGGAAAACTAAAATGAGATATTTAGCAAAATGTCCATGCTGCTCTCTTCCATAATGAAAGTGGTTGGAGACCAGGAGCTGTCAAAATATGTAATATAGCCATCTTAAAAATAGCACAAACAACATATGCACAATGTTCTAAATCTTCTGAACTCATGTGAATGTTTTGTGAGAGGAATTGGCTGACATTTTAGTTACTTGCTGAAAATCTGGCCTAGAAGATCAGTGGTCACCATATACTTTCACTGTGTGGAAAAGAGCAACAACAAAGGACGTTCTGCTATAAATAACTCCTTTTGTGTTCCATGGACAAAAAGTCAGTCATACAGGTTTCGCAAGACACATGAGTGAATAATGATAGAATTAAATTTTTTAGAGTGAACTGTGCTTTTTTTAAAAAAGCACAGTGGAACAAAGTGTTTTTTTTTTTCCTAAACTTTTTTTGAGGGCTTTGTGTGAGAAACCACATGTTTGGTTTCCACTAAGTAGAAGGTTTTAGAGTCCACTGTGACACCAAAGTGCAGAAAGAAGGAGTGAGTTCTAGCTTGTCCATACTACCCTTACTGTTTGATCTGTGTGCTAATGCCCCAATTAGGACCCACTAAGAATGACCTTTGCCTCTGGAAGTATTTTGTCTGTCTAATCACTCACTCTATCTCTCTTTCAGTCTTTGTAGTCAAACAAATGGCCTTTTCTTATTGCCTAAATTTTTAGATTTCTTTTAAAGGTTGGAGGGGCTCATCTGTTATGGTTACATAAGCAGGTTGTACCTCACGAACTCACAGCATTGGTTGAGCCAATGTTGCTATGTTGGGCTCTGTCACCTAATCTCATTTAAGCCCAAAACGCAAAAAGATTAGTAAAGCCAGAAACAAAGAATCAGTGACAATTCCCATTCCCATGTCTACAGCTGGTAATGTTTTGACATTCTCAGAACTTCCAGTTCATATACTGGCATCCATGGCATCAGCTTGGTGTTCCTCCAGTGGAGGCAAAGGAAACGAGTATCAAATAAAATATTTCCGCTCCAGCACTTGAGACAGTAGATGTGCTTAGCGCTTCTCAGGAACTTCGGCAAACGACTGGGTAAACAGAGGGGCATGAAAAACAGATCCCTGGCATTCTGCACATTCCTTACATAGAGGATTTCTTAGGAGGTGCCCTCTGCCTCTCTGACTAAAGAAGGAGAAATGGAATATTCTTCATGGAGAGATTGAAGCGAGTATGGAGATGGAATGTGAGCAGTGTAGAGGATAATATCTTGAGTCGGACTTGGCCTATATGGTGATGTTATGCTTTCATGATGTTGGATAAAATGCACTGACAATGCTATATGAATATGGCAAACGTTCACACAACCATCAACCTCAGATGGTTTCACCTTTTGTTTTCCAATTCTTCTGTTTATTTTTGCTATAATGCCTTTAATGCATCGTTTATATGGCTTTATACTTATCCTAGACCTAGACTTATAATTTGTTACATGTATTAGCACTCTCTCAGTTGTGGCGTCATTTTCACCACAGCCCAAATTTGCACCAGATAAAACTTTCCAAATAAAACAAAATGTTTAAAAAGCCATTTCACCACAGAATGAATGGTGCGAATGACATTTGTTCATGATGGGTTCAGAGGGAAAAGTGAATAGCAAAGTGGTTAGTAGTTGTAGTTAACAGTAAATTAAATAAAGTTATAATATATTCAAAAGCCAGCGTTGGTTTCTTGTCTATGTGGTTGTCTGTACTCTGTTAACATCGGTTGCTTCTGTTTGTCCGGTTTTGAAGTGGTAGCATTGCTAGAAAGGAGAATGGGGGCAAAATCGATGGAAAAAAAAATCATACCCTTTTTCGCATTAAAACCTGTGGGTTTCTAGGTAAGTGGAATATCACTGCCATCACAGAAAGGAAAATCAGCCAGTCTGCCAGCAAACTTGTAATGTCTGGAAATCTCAGATTTCCACCAACTTTTTTTCGCTGTCTGTTTTTCTCTCCTTTTCCTCTTTCTTTTCCTTTTTGTGTTATTGTCAGTTCTTCAGTTTTTGTCAATCCATCTCTCAAAGTGTATTTATTTGACTTTTTTAATGATCTATCTCTGGTACCCTGGTAGTCAATAGTCTTTATGCCCTTGAAAATATGCCCTTAAGGCAGTGTTTCTCAACCCTGGTCCTGGGCGCCCCCCAACACTGCACATTTTGTGTGTCTTCCTAATCAAGCACACCTGATTGCACTTATCAGCTCATTAGAAAACATGTCCAGGACCTGAAATGGGTGTGTCAGATAAGGAAGACATACAAAATGTGCAGTGTTGGGGGGCGTCCAGGACCAGGGTTGAGAAACACTGCCTTAAGGGAACCACAGGTATTAAGACTTTTATGGCCTAATATAACATAAATGATGTCTCTTACTAAAATACGGTGTAGAAATCCCATAAAAGATTTACATTATTTTAAAAATCCACATTGTTTTATACATATTTTGGACTATGAGGGGCGCCATTATTTCGATGAGGTTAATTGGTTGCACTTGGTGAGCTACTGGCGCCACATGTTGTTATTTTTACCGCAATACAACTTGGAAAATAGAATACAGATACGATCACCCCAGCTACAGAAAGAGCTTACAGGTGGCGATGGATATAAGCGTAGGCTTATGTACTATCGAGTTTTTTCCCCACAAGGAGTCTAAATGCCTCGGATATCGACTGAAATTCATGCAAGAAACTCCTTCAGTGGCTGCGGCGTCAGGACAAGCGTTGACATGTTTACATCCTGCCGGGATGGCATCTAGCGTCTCTTGTCTCTGCCAAGACAAGCTCTTTTAGTAGCTGTGGTCGACTAAAAGCCTCAAAGGCATTAGGGCTAAAGTGGAGAGAACAAAGACGCAGGTCTTTAAGCAGTTTTATTTATCTACAGCCATCTTCCCATTCTTTTCTCCTTTTATTATCGCTGGGAAAGCAGTGAAGACTTACATCGCTTCTCTTGTTGCCCTATAACTGAAAATTACGTACAAAAGTGGCACAATGTGTCATCGTTTCAGTATTTTATTTTTTGAGTTGTGTATTCTGAGTTGTGTTGTGGTAAAAATACCAACAGGTTACGCCAGTAGCTCACAGAATGCAACTATTTCACATGATTGAAATAATGGCGCCCTCCATAATCCAAAATATGTCTAAAACAATGTGGATTTTTTAAATAACATAAAACATTGGGGTTTTTACTACGTATTTCAGTAAGAGAAATTACTTAAAGTACGTTATTTTAAGCCTTACAATTCTTCGTACCCAAGATTTCATTTAAGGAAGGGATAAATAAAGTTTAAATAAGCTGAATAATGGCTAAATAAAGTTAAATAAAGCTGATTGAGTCATTTTTTTTTTCAAATGCTCCCTCCTACATATCCTCCAGCTGCCTCATCTTTTGCGTCCCATATTGCTGTTATGTCTTTTGGCTCATGCCCAAGGACATAACCCCCACAGACTCGCTGTGTTCACAAGAGTCTCTCCATGGTACCCTAGTACAAAATGTCTCAATCATATTTATCTGCTTCATTCATCTTCTTTATATTACTCCTGGATGCTTGTTGCTTCCATATAGAGCTGTTCAGTTGGTAGCCTTAGCATTTTCTTTAGTATTTCTAATAGGTTTTTATAATATTGTAGTTTGTCTCATTGTAAAAGGTGCTATGTAATTGTAAAATATATTTTTCTATTTATTAAAGTTTTTACTCTACATTTGTGCAGTTTTCAGTGGGTTAGTGATATTTTTTAAATATATATAAATTAATAAATAAATATTTTTAAATGGGTTTTTATACAAAAACTGCTTTTTTATGTAAAATTCACTTTATAAAAGACCCACATTTCTTTAATTCATGCGGATAACATCGATAATTTCACATGGTTTAGTGTAAGATTTTTGCCCATCTTTTGGAAAATCCAGTTTTAAAAGTAAAAAAAACAACTACAAATAACTTTTACCAGTAGGTGGCTGCAGAGCTCCACTATTTGCTATTTGCTATTTGACCACCTGAAAGATATTTTTTCACAAGTTTTTCAGTTGAATTCAAATCTACAGTACAGACCAAAATGAGAAGGTGTGTCCAAACTTTTGGTCTGTACTGTACATGACTATGTGCGTTTACATGCTTGATGAATCATATAACTATTGTAGCCCTAATGTAGCAACTTACTAGCAGCAAAGAGCAGTTTGAATTAACCTTTGAATACTGCATGTAATTTATGGTTAAGCCAAATATTAAAGTTTTCAAGTATGCAGACCTTATTTTTTGTCAGAAATTTTAAATCACCATTTAAAAAAGTTCCAAAAAGAACCTAGAGCAATTAGAGCACATTTGCCGTTGTTCAGAAAAACTATGCAAGTTTCGCAATCAATCTGCCTTGTTGACCAACATGAAGGTGCTTGTTTGAAAATGACAAAAGTCTGTGCTTCATACATCGTTATACTATTAACAGAAGACAATGAACCTTTTTATCTATGAAATTTCCAGTTTGGCTTACAACTTGACTTTACGTATTATTCTCTCCCACATATGGTTGATTTTAACCTCTGTTTGTATGTTGTTTCAGGTGAGAAGCCTGTACAGGAGGAGAAAACCGGTATCTTGTGTCAGCATCCTAACTGTCCCGATCGACGGCTTGCTTCCAAGGTGAGCGGTCAGAATTTGTCACATGCCACAGGGAAGCCCTGTAGGGGTGACACAAGCTTGTAAATGTGTTTTTGTGGACTCTTATGGCCAAAAAATCCCAAGTATGCCAGTTGCATTTATCACATGGAATATTCCAGCACAATAATCATTTGTCAGCATGTGTGCTTAGGGAACTGACAGGAAAAACAAAAGTTTTGTTTGTCTATGTGCTGTTGAAAGTTCAGTGGCGAGAGGGCGGATATGATGTTATAGGCGACATTTCATCAGCCTTCTGGGAGTCTGGGGATGCAGGCATGGAAAAGTGAGATTACTGCTCGTGTGTAGGGTATATGAGGCTGTTCGCACATAAACACACCTACACAAAACGATATGTCTCTCCCTTCCTGTCTTTCTCTCCCTCTCTCCCTTTATACACACTGTTTCTCTTCCTATGTCTGTCTGTTTGTCTGTTTTTTTGATTGCACTTTATTGTCTTGGGATCATTGCCAAACTGGTTTGACTTAAAAGCCAGTGTATTACTCTCTGTGTCCCTCTTTCTTTTAAACATCACATCAGTCACTCCCATTTTTTTCTTACTGGCAAACCTGGTGCCTATTCATTAGCAACACTTTCCACTTTTGTATTTTACCAGGTGTTCCTTTACAGTAATATGAATACTGATGTATACAGCCGTTGGACGAAAACATGTGCCAGTATTCCCCTCATTTGTGTATAGCACTGTTTAAAAAAAAAAGAAATTAAGTATGATTATTTTAATTTATTGACTCAGTTGATTAAGCTTTTATTGTTATTGAATATATAGTATATTATATAATATATAGAATTACCACTTTTAATGCATGTTGGTCTATTAAACACCCATAAACATCACATAATAACAACTGAAGTGCAAGTCTGATATAATGTAGAGGCAGACTATCTTTTTGAGCAGGTACAGATGAGAGTACTGACAGTTTTTATGCACAAAATTAATTGCCAGTACCAGCCCTCTTTAAGCTCTAGATACAGATAAAGGAAACCGATAAAGTTTGTTTACGCTGAGCATGTCTGATTCATTATAGGACATCACAGTGATGTTTGCTTGTTTTTTTTTTTTGGTGTCCTACATTTCCTGTCAGCTCAACTCTGCCAGTGTCCTCTGAACAATCTGAACAATCTTTTGAAAAGTCGCTCTGGGTAAACACTTCTGTTTCTAGTCTTCTCTGATAGAAGCCAGACTTAACTTAATGTACCCAGTGTTTTTATCTGAACCAGGAACACGCTTATGTCATTACCCTTAAAATATGGAAAGATGAGAGGGGCTCTTGTTTATTTGAAACGGTTTCTGCTGAAAAAGAGCGAAAGAGAGTTTAAGTGTGTGTATGCGCTTGTTTATGTTTTGAGGTCTTTGTGGCTTGTCTCTAGTTTGCTAGAAGTTTCATGTAGGTTTGCTCTTCCTGTCTCCTACAAGGGGTCAAGAGGTGAAAATACACAGATGATGACTATAGCTTGCTGTTGACATTTAATTGCTTATCCTGCTAGCGGACCAATGTTAAGGGGATAATACAGCCAGTGATGCAAATTACTACATGATTTACTCACCTTTGCCATCTTAGGTGTATATGACTTTCTTTTTTCAGACAAATACAATCAGAGTTTTATTAAAAAAATGTCCTGGGTCTTCCAAGCTTTATAATGCCAGTGAATGGGTGTTAAGATTTTGAGGAAAAATAAAGTGCATCCATTTATCACAAAATATCCGGGGGGGTTAATAAAAGAAAAAACTTCTGAAGTGATTAAATGCATTTGTAGAAGACAATTATCCATATTTAAAACTTTATATACTATAATCTCCAGCTTCTGCTATCTGTCATACGCATGTTCATGAGAGAGTGGCTTTCCAGCGAATCACGTACGATGTAGTCATAGTGTATTTAGAAATTTTCTCGCAATTCTGAATTTATATCTCACAATTCTGACTTTTTCAATTCTCGGAATTGTGAGATATAAACTTACAACTGCAAGAAAAAAGTCAGAATTGCCAGATGTAAACTTAGAATTCTGAGGATGGAAATGTGAGAATTGCCAGATGCAAACTCAGAATTCTGAGGGAAAAAGGTGAGAATTGCCAGATCCAAACTAAGAATTCTGAGGGAAAAAAGTGAGAATTGCCAAATGCAAACTAAGAATTCTGAGGGAAAAAGGTGAGAATTGCCAAATGCAAACTAAGAATTCTAAAGGAAAAAGTGAGAATTGCCAGGTGCAAACTCAGAATTCTGAGGGAAAAAGGTGAGAATTGCCAGATGCAAACTAAGAATTCTGAGGGAAAAAAGTGAGAATTGCCAAATGCAAACTAAGAATTCTAAAGGAAAAAGTGAGAATTGCCAGGTGCAAACTCAGAATTCTGAGGGAAAAAGGTGAGAATTGCCAGATGCAAACTAAGAATTCTGAGGGAAAAAAGTGAGAATTGCCAAATGCAAACTAAGAATTCTGAGGGAAAAAGGTGAGAATTGCCAGATGTTAACTAAGAATTCTGAGGGAAAAAAGTGAGAATTGCCAAATGCAAACTAAGAATTCTAAAGGAAAAAGTGAGAATTGCCAGGTGCAAACTAAGAATTCTGAGGGAAAAAAGTAAGAATTGCCAGATGCAAACTCAGATTTCTGAGGAGAAAAAAGTGAGAATTGCCAGATGTAAACTCAGAATTCTGAGAGATGTGAACTCAGAATTCTGAGGATGGAAAAGTCAGAATTGGCAGATGTAAACAGAATTCTGAGAGAAAAAAGTGAGAATTGCCAAATGCAAACTAAGAATTCTGAGGGAAAAAAGGTGAGAATTGCCAGATGTTAACTAAGAATTCTGAGGGAAAAAAGTGAGAATTGCCAAATGCAAACTAAGAATTCTAAAGGAAAAAGTGAGAATTGCCAGGTGCAAACTCAGAATTCTGAGGGAAATAGGTGAGAATTGCCAGATGCAAACTAAGAATTCTAAAGGAAAAAGGTGAGAATTGCCAGATGTAAACTCAGATTTCTGAGGGAAAAAAGTGAGAATTGCCAGATGTAAACTAAGAATTCTGAGGGAAAAAAGTAAGAATTGCCAGATGTAAACTAAGAATTCTGAGGGAAAAAAGTGAGAATTGCCAGATGTAAACTAAGAATTCTGAGGGAAAAAAGTAAGAATTGCCAGATGCAAACTCAGATTTCTGAGGAGAAAAAAGTGAGAATTGACAGATGTAAACTCAGAATTCTGAGAGATGTGAACTCAGAATTCTGAGGATGGAAAAGTCAGAATTGGCAGATGTAAACAGAATTCTGAGAGAAAAAAGTGAGAATTGCCAAATGCAAACTAAGAATTCTGAGGGAAAAAGGTGAGAATTGCCAGATGTTAACCCTCTGAGCGGTACGGTCCCACATATGGGATTCTAATTTCCGTGCCCCTGGGAGTATGGTCCCACATAATGGGATTTAGAACGTTCGGTGACGTCACGCAACTGTAATGCAGTGTTTTAACCACATAACGCTTATTTTAGGTTTCAGACATTTAAATACACATAAGTACTAGTAAAACGAGGCATTTAGAGTTTGTAAAATACACACATATGTTTATGGATGCAGCAAACAGCAGTCTATTCAAGTATAATTTGCCGATGTGTTTTATTCATATCACATACACATAGTCTAAGTAACTAAAAAGTTCACTCTATTCCTCTTCCAGTTCACCAGCCACTTACTTTCATGTATTTCGGGAGAAACGGATGAATTTACGTGCTGTAAATCCGGCTGACAGGACTCTCTGAACGGCAGCGCGAACAAACATGGCGGCGCCCATCTCACATTACAGATTACGATCCAGATCATTTATATAGGGTTTTAAACGACGAAACACTAATTCACACATATTTGTGAATAGGAATATTAGATAGTTCATGGCATGATAAGCAAGTGTGTGAGTATTCTGAATAAAAAAGGAAAAACGAAATAAAAGCGATCTATCTGTCATACAGTGTTATTGTGTCTGTGTTGTGTCACGTGACAAGCTTGACGCGTCGCCATGGAAACAATAAGAGCGAACGTTCTAAAATAACGGTCGCTTAAAAAAAAAACTCACTCTGGGGGGTCCGCTAGAATATTTTAAACTCACTACTGAAAGGGTTAACTAAGAATTCTGAGGGAAAAAAGTGAGAATTGCCAAATGCAAACTCAGAATTCTGAGGGAAAAAAGTGAGAATTGCCAAATGCAAACTAAGAATTCTGAGGGAAAAAAGTGAGAATTGCCAGATGTAAACTAGGAATTCTGAGGGAAAAAAGTGAGAATTGCCAGATGCAAACTCAGAATTCTGAGGGAAAAAAGTGAGAATTGCCAGATGCAAACTCAGAATTCTGAGGGAAAAAAGTGAGAATTGCCAAATGCAAACTAAGAATTCTGAGGGAAAAAGGTGAGAATTGCCAGATGCAAACTCAGAATTCTGAGGAATGTGAACTCAGAATTCTGAGGATGGAAAAGTCAGAATTGGCAAATGTAAACAGAATTCTGAGGGAAAAAAGTGAGAATTGCCAGATGCAAACTCAGAATTCTGAGGGAAAAAAGTGAGAATTGCCAAATGCAAACTAAGAATTCTGAGGGAAAAAGGTGAGTATTGCCAGATGTTAACTAAGAATTCTGAGGGAAAAAAGTGAGAATTGCCAGATGCAAACTCAGAATTCTGAGGGAAAAAAGTGAGAATTGCCAGATGCAAACTAAGAATTCTGAGGGAAAAAAGTGAGAATTGCCAGATGTAAACTAGGAATTCTGAGGGAAAAAAGTGAGAATTGCCAGATGCAAACTCAGAATTCTGAGGGAAAAAAGTGAGAATTGCCAGATGTAAACTAGGAATTCTGAGGGAAAAAAGTGAGAATTGCCAGATGCAAACTCAGAATTCTGAGGGAAAAAAGTGAGAATTGCCAAATGCAAACTAAGAATTCTGAGGGAAAAAGGTGAGAATTGCCAGATGCAAACTCAGAATTCTGAGGAATGTGAACTCAGAATTCTGAGGATGGAAAAGTCAGAATTGGCAAATGTAAACAGAATTCTGAGGGAAAAAAGTGAGAATTGCCAGATGCAAACTCAGAATTCTGAGGGAAAAAAGTGAGAATTGCCAAATGCAAACTAAGAATTCTGAGGGAAAAAGGTGAGAATTGCCAGATGTTAACTAAGAATTCTGAGGGAAAAAAGTGAGAATTGCCAGGTGCAAACTCAGAATTCTGAGGGAAAAAAGTGAGAATTGCCAAATGCAAACTCAGAATTCTGAGGGAAAAAATTGAGAATTGCCAGATGTTAACTCAGAATTCTGAATTGCCAGATGCAAACTAAGAATTCTGAGGGAAAAAAGTGAGAATTGCCAAATGCAAACTAAGAATTCTGAGGGAAAAAAGTGAGAATTGCCAGATGTTAACTCAGAATTCTGAGTGGAAGAAAGTCGGAATTTGCAGATTTGAACTCAGAATTCTGAGGATGGAAAAGTCAGAATTGGCAGATGTAAAGAGAATTCTGAGGGGAAAAAAGACAAAATTGCCAGATGTAAACTCAATATTCTGAGGGGGAAAAAAATCAGAATTGCCAGATTTTAACTCAGAATTCTGAGGGAAAAAAGTCAGAATTGCTAAATGTAAACTCAGAATTGGATGAAAGTAAGTCAGAATTTTGAGTTCAATGACTCATTTTTTTCCAAATATAGTTTATTTCTTGTAATTCTGAGTAATATATAGTGCCAGGTTTAATAAATAATTAATTGGATTCGTTACAAATTCATTCCACACGAAACCAACACAGAATAGGATCTGTAATATGTTAGTACAGTGTTAGAGTGTGTAAGTGTATGCATATGTGTATATGCATTGATAATTTATGTGTGTGTGCATTTGCATGCTTGTGTGCACATGTAAATGTGTGTGTGAAAAAGTTGCGAAATAGGCTGACCGTCCTCATCCCTTACACAAACACAGACTAAACAGTCACCGCACTATAATAAACACAGACATTAGCAGCTGACTGTAATTTGTGTTGTGAAAGATGAATGTGCTGCTTACAAAGACACTAAGCTGGAGCTGGACAGAGTATTATAGGTAAGCAGATGGGATAATGGTGTCTTTCAGACATGTTCTTCTTTAAAACGCCAGAACGTCGCCCTTTCACAGGGCTGTCAATGTCTTGGCTTCAAAGACTTGATTTCAGTTAGAAAAGTAGGTTAATTGCTTTTCAGTGTTCAATAATATATTTAATCTGCTGGCTTGAGGTTAACCTGGCATTCCGTCGCAATGGATTTTCCTCACAAAGTAATTTTAAAGACATCAAGAAGCTCACAACCATGAAATGAGCTTATTAAATTGATCGTTCACCCAAAAATGAAAATTGTCATCAATTATTCATGTTCTTCCAATCTCTAAAACTTCCTTTCTTCTGAGAAATATGGTTTTGAACTTTTTGTACATACTGTACAATAAAAGTCAACGGGGTCCAAACAGCATTGAACATTGTTCATAATATTTTTTTAGTGTTATTTTCCCATAGCAGGTTCTCAAACTCGTTTACAGCCATTAATATGATTGAAAGGATTATTTCAACTTCTGCAGCAGGTCTGTGCTTTGTCTCTTGTCACTGCTTTACATCTCACTATGTGTTGCCTAACAGCTGAGTGTGGGAAGAGCCTGAACTCACATCTGTTGCACAGCAGTCTCAGGAGATGCCCACATTCAAAACTTTATGTGCTGTCTGAAATATTTCAAGGACAAAAGATGTGAACAGTGGAGTAAATCAGTGTTCATGCAGGGTTTTGAATTGTGAAGCCTCATTACTGCTTTCTACCACCAGATGGAGCAATAATACTCAGCCACTATGAACATTTCTACTGCGTGTTTGGCTACGTAACCATATTTCAAGGAGAAATTTGGGTAACACTTTATTTGGATGGTTCCTGAGAGTTTGAAACTCTCAGTACTTAATTTAGTAGCTCTCTACTTAATTTTGTTTATTTTCTTCCTTTCCTTCTTTTATGTTAAAGGTGTGTAAATATTTTACATTTTATTATTATTATTATTATTTTTACCGTTGAAACATATAAACACTGCTTGTCTGAGTTGCTGTCAAAATATTTTTTCTGTTTGTTTTAAAATCTTGACCAACCCTGCTGGACAACATTGACTTAACCAATGGTGTTAAGGCAAGAGTTTGGGGGTGGGGCTATCTGTTTCCCTGGCCAGTGTAAGGCATATTTCGTATGAGAGGTAAATAAAAAAAAAATTAAATAAAATCCATATTTTTGAGCTTCCATTTAATTAGATTTAATTAAAGTTTAATTTTTTTATTTAAAATTAATTTACAATTAATGCAGTAATTATAGATATTCATATGTCAGTAGGAAGTTAGAATAGATTTTATGTGCAGTATCATTTTAATCTTTTGTATTTTCTTCCTTTTCTTTTATGTTAAAGGTATGTAATTATTTCGATTTTAAAATACACTCATATAATATCTTTTAATTATAGGTAATACCTTTGTAGGTTGATTTCTTGAAACATAAACGCTGCTTGTCTGAGGCGCTTTCAAAACATTTTGTTTTAAACAGTTTGTTTTAAAATCCTGACCAACCCTGCCCGGCAACATTGGCTTAACCAATGGTGTGAAGCCAAGAGTTTGCGGGCGGCTATTTATTTCCCTGACCAATGAAAGACATGAGGAGTGTTTTGGGAAACTCTTTGGAAACAGTCAGTGTTTACAATACTGTGTACAGCACTAATAGAGGTAGAAATGACACAATTTAGCTTTAAATACTTCTTATACTAATAGTTGTACTACTTCTCCCAGTGGTACTGAAATCGGATCAAATGTGAAAACAACTTATATTACCTCTCATATTTTATATGAGAGGTGATTAAAATGATTAAATAAAATACATATTTTAAACTTGAATTTAATTCGATTTAATTAAAGTTAATTTTTTTATTTAAAATTAAATGACAAATATTGTAATACATTTTTTACAATTAAATTACAATTAATGAAATAATTATTAATATAGCTATTGATATTTCTGTACGAAATTAGACTAAATTTTATGTCATTTTAATCTTCTGTATTGTCTTCCTTTTCTTTTATGATAAAGGTGTGTAATTGTTTCAATTTTAAAACACTCCAATTTCATGCTTTTATCTCTTACTTATAGCTAATACCTTTGTAGGTGGATTTCTCAAAACATAAACACTAAGGTACTATCAAAACATTTTTCTGTTTATTTAAAAATCCTGACCAACTCTGCCCGGCAACATTGGCTTAACCAATCGTGTTAAGCCAAAAGTTTAGGGGGCGGGGCTATCTGTTCCCCTGACCAATATTAGGCATTAGGAGTTTTTTGTGAAACCCTTTGGAAACAGTCATTGTTTACAATACTGTTTTGCAGCACTAATAGAGGTAGAAGTGAAACAATTTACCTTTAAATACTTCTAAGTTGTACTACAACTTCTCTCGGTGGTACTGACATTGGACCAAGTGTGAAAACAACCTATATTACCTCATATTTCATGCTGTACCAGCTGTCAGCACAAAGATCTCTAATTCTCTCCTTCTTGTTTGCTCTGTTTTGCCAAATACAGCTCTCCACTCTCATTCACTCCTTTAAAGGAGCCCTCTGATGTTACCAAGGGAGAATTAAGACTCTGGTTGAACAAAGAGGTCACAATGCATGACCCCTAAGGAGTAAAATTACAGTCATTTTTTTAGCTCTGCATCAGGTATCGGAACCTTCCTTGCCCCAGGCGTATTCATGTATAATGACGACATGTTTTGAAATAAAGCCAAATGTCAGTTGTTTTGATGAGAGCATAGGATCATCTAAATCTGAATGTAGTATCTAAAGAATAGAGCAGGAAAAGGTTTCATTTAAAATAATTATATAACATTGATATCTTATATTGCTACATATCTTATAAAACATAGATTTATACGGTGCAATGTGATGCCCTGATTAACCCAGGACATTTTTCAAATGCTTGAGTACTTCCCATCATTCACTGAGGGAAAAACAGTGAGATCACACTTGTACACATCCCAGTCCTCATAAGGGAAAACCGAGAGACGTAGCCACAGGAAGTTGTTGTGGATTCAGAGTTGAGTAAAAACAGGAAATGGACACAAGAGTGACGTTTAACTGTTGGAAACGTCCTTCATGATGACACTTCTGTCTCCCCATGTTTCTGAGAGATTGCTGTCTCTGGGGTATGTTTAACTTGACCTGTCACATCCTTTGTTTATTTTTTTATAGTCTTGTTTTTCAGTGATGGCATGTTATAAAAGATTTTGAGTTTGGTATGTTTGCTTGTCGTTTTATCATTCTAAGGTTTTTTTGAGACGGTCTTTTATGAACAAGGACATTATTAGGCCTTACATCAGCCTGCTATAAAAAGCACAGACAAAGAAAGAGAGGAAGGATGGAGAGAGTAAAAGAAAGGGGGTTTTGATACTGTAATATTCTGAATTTCGTAATAGTAAGCTCAGCCGAAGGCTTCAAAGACTCTGTTTTTATGTAGGATATCCTGACACCACATGACCCAGTCCCCTGCAGGGGTGTACTCTGGGAAGAGTCTGAAGCAGGAGAGAGAGTTGGTGTAGATTGACTGTAAGAGAGAAATTACTAAGACTAAGGAAAAAGGTCAGAGACACAGGTTGTTTATATATTACGTCACTGTATTTACTCATCATTTAAAGGGATAAAAACACAAATTAAGATATTTTTGATGAAATCCGAGAGCTTTCTGACCCTGCATAGACAGCAAAGCAACTACCACATTCAAGGCCCAGAAAGATAGTAAGGTCATCGTTAAAATGGTCCTTGTGACATCAGTGGTTCAGCTGTGCGCAAAGACATTTTTTTCTCTTCCTTGTCAGTCTTCGAAGTGTGTTCACAAGAGTACCATGACAAAGCCTTTTGAAATCATCAGACATGTTTACGAAGAATGTTTTATGTACACGTTGCATCTTCCTCTGATTGAAAACAATGCACAGCGCAAAGGTGCAAATGCTCACTGATGCTTCAGAAGGAAAAACGATGCATTAAGAGCTGGGGGTGTAAACTTTTGAACAGAATGAGGATGTGTACATTTTTCTTATTTTGCCTAAATAGCATATTTTTTCATTTAGTACTGCCCTTATGAAGCTACAGAAGATAATTACATGTTCCCCAGAAGACAAAGTAAGTTAAATTTACCCCGATCTTCAAATTTGAAAAGTTTTCACCCCCTGGCTCTTAATGCATTGTTTTTCCTTCAGGAGCATCAGTGAGCGTTTGAACCTTCTGTAATAGTTGCATGTGAGTCTCTCAGTTGTCCTCAGTGTGAAAAGATGGATCTCAAAATCATACAGTCATTGTTGGAAAGGGTTCAAATACAGAAAAATGCTGAAAAACCAAGGAATCTGTAAGACCTAAAGGCCTTTTCTGAAGAACAGCAGGCAGTTTAACTTTTCAGGACAAACAAGGGACTCATGAACAACTATAATTAAAAAAACAGCTGTGGATTTTTTAAGTAACAACATGGTATTAAGAATAAAGTGTATGTAAACTTTTGAACGGGTCATTTTTATAAATTCAACTATCATTTTCTCTTGTGGACTATGTCTTTTATGTGAAATATCTTATTCAGGTCAGTACTAAATGCAAAATAAAACATGCATCTTATTGGTAAAATAATGAACATTTTGCAGATTCTGCAAGGTGTATGTAAACTTTTGACCTCAACTGTATTTTAAAAAGTAGTGTATTCTTGTGATATCAGCAAAGCTTTTTTTTTTTCAAATGATCCTTTACAAAATGATTCCAATATGTGACCCTGGACCACAAAACCAGTCTTAAGTCGCTGGGGTATATTTGTAGCAATAGCCAAAAATACATTGTATGGGTCAAAATTATTGATTTTTCTTTTATGCCAAAAATCATTAGGAAATTAAGTAAAGATCATGTTCCATGAAGATTTTTTGTAAAATTCCTACTGTAAATGTATCGAAATGTAATTTTTGATAAGTAATATGCATTGTTAAGAACCTAATTTGGACAACTTTAAAGGTGATTTTCTCAGTATTTTGATTTTTTTGCACCCTCAGATTCCAGATTTTCAAATAGATGTATCTCGGCCAAATATTGTCCTATCCTAACAAACCATACATCAATAGAAAGCTTATTTACTGAGCTTTCATATTATATACATCTCAGTTTTGTAAAATTTAACCTTATGACTGGTTTTGTGGTCCAGGGTCACATATATTGATTTGGTTTCCTAATATTATTTATGCTGAAAATAGTTTTGTGTATTTTACAAAATCTTTACTTCTCAAAAAGTGAAATTAACTTTTTTAGCTGGTAATCCATTGTTTTCCCCAGTGACAGGAGCTGTACTTGTATATCTGTCACCAACATGGCCGCCGAGTGGATTGATTTGCATTAAAGGGACCAGACAGACACAACTAGTGCGATAATCTCAAAGCAGACAGATTTTAGGATTACTATACCAATATATTGGCCTATCACTAACATTACACACGCATGCATCTTTCTAAATACTGCAGCTGGCAGCTGATATAAGGTATGTTTAATCTGTGGATAGTAAATGACAGAAGTAAAAATGAGAACAGGCAATGAAAGACAAGTGAGGCAGAGTTTTGTGTGTTTGTTTTTTGTATGGGTGGTTGGACAACTGTTTGCGAACGGCAAAATCAGTAGGAGCGGGTGTGGCTGGAAAACCACAACTGCTCTTACACCCTCTTTTAGATCTATCAGTCGGTACACACAGCTGCTCTATCTGAATCACCTACATCACACACACACACAGACTCTGAGCTGTTCAGAAGCAGCCAGTAAGAGAGGAAGGAAGCAAGGGAATTGGAAAAGGGGAGAGAGGGAGAGCAAGAGAGGGGGGCGCTGGGCGCTCAAAGCATCGAGTTGTCCCGAGACTCTACATCGCTCTCTGCCATTCTCACAGACCGCCGAGAAGCCGTCACTTCAGGGGAGAGAGACACAGGCTGACGTGCACACACTCATGCGTGTGACACCGGCATCAGGTGTGTGTCATGAATGCGTTATTGTATGTTATTTCACGGCGGCAGCTGAGGTTTTATGGTTGTTATTAAAAAGTCTCTGAGCTGCATGAAGTGCTGCGTTTTTTTTTACCACAGATGTGTGAAAGGTCTCCGATAAATGAGGCATAGCCAAACTGATGACAGAGTTAGCGCTCTCTCTCTCGCTCTTAGAGCGGACTAAAGTCTGTGTGCTTTTCTTCAATGGCTTTTTGTTTAGAGTCACAGACTCAGTGTTGTGCTTTATTGTTTGGTGGTCATTTTAATCACTTTTCTTCTTACGGTGACCTTTAAATATGGGCGTACACTGGTGTGTGATTGTTTGAGGTCTGTTCAGGTTGTGATAACTGTGATACCTTTTTTTTCAGTCCTATCTAGGCCTTTTGTAAATGTCGGCACAAGATAATCACAAGCTGATTTTATTAACATGGCCCTCTGGGTCATGTGGGGCAAAAACTAAAGATGGATTTTGTACTCACAAGGCCTTGTAAACCTTACTGTGCTGTCTTTAGACAAAAGATGGTAATGTAAGATGTTAGTGTTTGGTTTTTAGTCAATTTTTGGAAAATATTATCTGTGTTTTATTTACTCAAACAACTTGAGATGCATAGTTAGTGTATTAGCAGATGATCTGATGTACAGTATTCATGGATGTTAAATATATATTTATCATCCATAAATACAGTAGATCAGGGCATAAAAGTCAACTATTAGTGTATATACACAGTCAAACCAAAATTTATTCAGACACCTTTAACATTTTTCAAATTATCACAGTTTATTCACTATAGTTTAGAAAATGGTAATACAATATGACAAGAACTCAGAATTAAACTGTTTCAGAACAAATTTATCTTGATAATGTCAAATAACTTGTATGTAATAGATTACAATCAACCAAAATTTCTGACAGCTGTTAGTATGAAAATATTTACACAACTATCAATACTTATGCTTAATTTTTTTCAGTCTGTGGTGTAAAAGGGTCACATTAGCAATGAAAGAAAAACACTTAAGCAAAACTGAATAATTTTTGGTTCCAAATTCTTATTTATTTTACTGGTAGTCAACTGTATGAAGAATTTGTGGGTATAATATGTCAGTTTGCTTTGTTTTGCTATCCTCACTAGTAAAAAATATCAAAAATTATATCTGCTGTGTGAATAATTTTTGGTTTGACTGTACTAAGTTGCTTTGTATAAAAACATCTGCTAAATGACAACATGTAAATGTGTGTGTATATATTGTATGTATATAATATATCTAGAAATACCTTTTTAAAGCTGGAAATTCTATTCATTAAAGAATCCTAAAAAAATGCAGCAGCTCAGCTGTTTTCAACAATCAAAATAATACGAAAAATTAATGGCGATGCATTTTTCATTTGTTTTTTTTTCGTGTTTTTCCATCAAACTTGTGTGTGTGTGTAAGCATAAGAAATACTTACATGGCTTTTGATTTTATATTGCACATGAAGATGCAGAAATGGCTGCTGGGTTAATGTTATTCATCTTGACTTCAAAACATACTAATTTCACAGTGTTATCTTAATTTTAAGTATAATTAAAACAAATACAACAAACTCAAACAAAAGAAACAAAAGCCATTGTTTTAGCTTTCGAAGCGCTTCGCCTAACGCTTCTCATGGCTTTCACAAGAAATTTCCCTCACTTTAATTCATCGCAAATGCATTTCAAGTAAGAAGACAAAGGAAAAATAGAGGCAAAAAAAGTTCCAGGTAGGATAAAGTAACAGTTTGGCTTGGCAGTAGTTCCTCTTAGCCTTATTTAGCCTGAAATTTTTACTTACGAGCAGCAATCTGGTTTTCTTTGTTCCCAGCTGGAAGCTATATCGATAAAAAAAATACATATATAATTGATCATGAATGCAGGTCCTCGATTATTTTTCAATGTGTGGTTTTTGCGATTATGTAACCCCTAGAATCTGCCCGTTTTCCTGTTGCTTGTCTCCAATTGTTTGTTAGGATTTGCTGGCACATGCTTTCTGTCTTTGCTTACTCACTTCTTGTGGTTTTCGCTCAGAAAGTGCTCAGGCGCTTCGTCACTACTTCAGCATCTAGGAGACACGCTTGTTTTGGCACCTTCAGAAGGTTTAGCTTGAATATATTTCATTTTGAATTTGTTTGAGAAGCAGCTGTTTGACAAGTAGACTTAAAGAGAAAAATCGCCACTTTTTATATGGTGGCTCAGTTTTTTGCTTGGTTTTCGGTCTGCTTCTGTTCTGAAGCATATTAAGAGAACAATAGAAGGAAGCACACAACCAGGAGGTCCTAATCCCTCTTTCTTTTTCTATCTTTCCACACTTTATTTCCTGCTGTTGTTGGCCTTACAACTTGTCTCTCAAATGGCCTTGTGTAGGACGCTGCTGTAAACTGATGGTATGTTGAGCTTTATGCTAACGTAATGTTGCATAATAGCACAGCAGACAGTTTCTGAACTTTTTATGTCGCAGTGGTTGTTTAAATGGTTTCGTTTTTGTTGAACAGATTGGTACTTTTTTCTTCTTTTATATTGAAGGTCAAGTTCTGGAAATATTTTACCATGCCATCATGATTTATTTTTGATACTTTTCAATTGTTTTTAATGTATACATTTTGTGTAACCCTTATCTTAGACCAAGGCTTTTTTAAGATATGGAAATAATCAAACTAAAAAATATTGATTGTTTCATTTTTAAATAACTTATTAAACTGAGCTGTATTGACACATGTGCTCTCACACACAATGATTTTTTTTATGGCAATGGAGCTTCCAGTACATAGACACAAATGAAACTGTGGAACACAATAATAAAAATTGATAATAATAATATAAAATGTATAAAATTGGATTATATCAGTTTTATGCAAATTTTCACTGCCACTCAAATTTTTTTCCATTAATAAATTGTAATTAAAAAATAAAATACTTTTTTAAACATTTAAGGACTTGAGGTGAAATATGATACATTTATTGTTTGGAGACAAAAATAGATAAATATCACTTTTAAACAATATTTTGTTATTGTGTCATTTCCAATGATTTTTTTTTTTGTATATACAATTTGTAATGTTTTTTTAAAGATTTTTTAAATGTTTTTAAAGAATTGTCTTCTGCTTACCAAGCCTGCATTTATTTGATAAAATACAACAAAATCAGTAATATTGTGAAATATTTGTACTATTTAAAATAACTGCTTTTTATATGAATATTTTTAAAAAATGTAATTTATTCCTGTGATCAAAGCTAAATTTTCAGCATCATTACTCCAGTCTTAAGTGTCAAATGATCCTTCAGAAATCATTCTAATATGCTGATTTGCTGTTCAAGAAACCTTTTATATTGTTATTATCAATATTTAAAACAGATGAAACCTGTTTTTTTATTCTTTGATGAATAGAAAGATCCAAAGCTTTTGTGTGTGTATGTATATATATATATATATATATATATATATATATATATATATATATATATATGTATATGTATTTTTTTTTTTTTTTAATTATGGAAATTTAGCAATACTTTTATTTAGCAAGGATGCTTTAAATTGATCAAAATTGATTCTATTTCAGATAAATGTTGTTCTTCTGAACTTTCATCAAAGAAAGCTATTTTTAACATAATAATAACAATAATGTTTTTTTAGCAGCAAATCAGAATATTAGAATGATTTCTGAAGGATCATGTGACTGGAGTAATGATGCTAAAAATTTAGCCTTTAAATCACAGAAATAAATTACATTTTCAAATATATTCAAATAGAAAGTTATTTTAAATAATAAAAATATTTTAAAAAAATCTTACTGTAATCTTGCTGTACTTTGGATGAAATAAATGCAGGATTGGTGAGCAGAAGAGACTTAAAAAAAAAAAAAAAAAATCCTACTGTTCCAAAACTTTTGACTGGTAGTGTTCACTGTTGGAAATTGTTAGAGGACAAATTAAATAAGCTAATGAGAGTGTGAATATTGCTTTAAGAAGGTTTATTTTCATTCTTCAAAGCCAGAAGTGCCCATATTTTTAAAAAAAAAGGCCCATCAGTGTCAAATTTGGCGAAAAAAATTGGGTTTGGGTCATATTGCCAAAAAGACAATTATGTACACGCAGTTGGATTTCACACTGCTGTGTTTTCAAATATGACAATATTGCTTTATGATTTATGCCTCAGGTGTGTCACCACCCGTCGTGTCAGGACCTTATAGACGGCAGCCCTCTGCACCTCTGTGAGTCATGTGACTCAAACTGCCATCCCGTCGCCCGTGACGGCATGCTCTTTGACAGGCACCCGCGGTTTGACCTGCAACCACAAGGTAAAGCTCTCTCTCAACCTATTAGTTGTTTCAGCAATTTTGAACAATGAAAATAAATGTCAGCCATCCTCAAGACGACCATGACACTTAGCACGAAATGTATGAAGGTTAATTATTATTACCAGCTTCTGGCAGGATGTTAATGTTGCCTCACTTCCTCTCTCCCACAGGTTCCATCCTGGCCCGGAACGTGTCCACTCGTTCCTGTCCGCCTCGCACCGGTCCCCCCTCAGACATGGAGGACGGAGAGGATGGATACTCTGACCTAGGGTCAGTACTTTTCACATTTCACATTCATCCCTTCATTATTACATCCATAATGGGCACACGCTTGGGTTTCGCTAATGTTTCTTATAATGAAAGAGGAAGTCTGTGTACTTTCCAGTGTCGTCATCCACTAGGGAATATCTGGGATGGGACTATCTTTTCCTTTTTTGATGGTCAAACTGCTTTAGGAAATGGAAAAATGAAAAGGAGAGTGTAAATCTGACCTCTTGAGCTTGAACGAATTGGCAACCTTATAAATGAATGGGTACAAACTGTGTTTCTGGCAGGCTTCCTGAAACAATGCGAGTTACGCAATTAATTCGATTTGAAAGGCTAAGTAGCTTTAGCTTACACGTCTGAAATTTGCTCGTTACGCTCACAAGGGAATTTAACTAAGACTGCATTATGACTACTAAATTAGTTTTGTACGCAAGTCACTAAAACAAATATGCCAATACGGTACAAATAGGAGACTGGGACCCACTAGAAGACATAAGTCTGAAGAATGGCTTAAAATGATATGAATAAGCTGAAACCTTTAGATGTAAGCTGAAATCATATTTCTTGACATGGAAAGTTGTGACAATTAATAGCATTATTTAAATTCATGTTAAATCTTTAAATCTGATAAATATGTATTTTTTAAAAATTAAATAGATTGTCAAGTTCCCAAAAAAATCAAGCAGAAATTGCTGTTTCTGTCCAAAAACATAAATAAAAAACTGTAATAAAACCAGGAAAGTGTACATTTTTGTAAAATTCAGTTTACTACTTGTTTTCTGTGGATGACAGTAGTACGTTGTCCTGCTTTTTAAAACAAACAAGGTTCAATATGATTAATTTACATAAAATGTGGGTGGTTTGTGCTGAAAAGAAAGACAATGACTTACCTGTGCTTGGTTAAAATGAATTATGGTTAGTGAAAAAGACACCAAGGCATTCCTTGTAGGTTCAGTCATTCCTTGTTTGTTTTTCCTCAGGGATCGCAGGAGTGGAGGAATGAAACTGGTTAAAAAGAAGACCAGACGCCGACACACAGATGTAAGAGAAGAATTCGAGTTCTGATTTTTATTTAGTCTTTGTGCTGCTTTTTTGTCTCAAACTAATGGTTTAATTTTGCAGGCATTTCTTTGTCTGAAAACGTAATCATAGTTTGCATTCGTGATAACTAATAGCTTGTTTTCCTGAGGCATGAGCTGATCGATCCATTCTTCACTCCTGCAGGACCCCAGCAAGGAGTGCTTTACTCTGAAGTTTGACCTAAATATTGACGTCAGCATGGAGATCGTCCCAGCTGTGAAGAAGAAAACCTTGAGGTGATTTTGTGTTTGAACCCCTAGGTGGTGCAATAAACAAATCAATGCAGTTAGAAACAATGGTTAGCTGATCTGTAAGCTTTGTGTTTCAGAGAAGTCCTGGGAGCCGTATTTGAAAGAAAAGGCATTGAGCTGTCACGGGTCAACCTGTTCCTAGATCAGTCCAATACCCCACTTTCACTGGGATTTGAAGCCTACCGCTTCGGTGGCCACTACCTCAGAGTACGAGGTAATGCCCTGCTAACTTCTAAGCACTTACTGTGAAATCAACAGACTGGAGTCTGTCTATATTGGCTAGCAGTCAAATTCAAAACAGATGTATCTCAGAACTCATGTAAATATTAGAGCATTGATTACAGTATCTCTTGGCTCATCTTCTTTATGTGCAAATAGAGATTTGTATGCAGATACAGATGAATAGTAATATATAAAGAGAGAAGCAAAAGACATTATATTGATATTGTTTTTTAGAACGTGTACTGGTCTTCCAGCCAGAAATTATGTTAAATAATTCTTTGGGTAAATTCTGTGTTATTTATCAACAGAAGAATTTATCAGAAATTGGATCAATTCATGTCATAAACTGTGTGTGTGTGTGTGTGTGTGTGTGTGTGCAGCTCGACCAGGAGAGGAGCTGAAGGTGGAGAGGTGTGTGAAAGACCCCCGTTCTCTTAGTCTGCCCATCATGAGGTCCTCCAGCACACATAATTCCTCTATTGACCGAACTGAGCATGGCTCTCTGGGACGCCGAGAGGCGGCAGACCTTCTAGTTGGCCTGGTAGGTCACTCTCTCTATATAGGGGACACTGGGGCTAGTTGTCACAAGAGCTTTGTCTTTTGTTACATGAATTGTTTTGTTTCTTTTATTGGTTAGATTTTTATTGAAAAGCCTTAATAAGGCTTTACAATGTTTTCAAAGAACGCTATTTTATTTCTTGGGCATTACTTCTTGTTAAAAAAAGAATCTCTTATGTTCATCAGGGCTGCATTTACTTGATTGAAAGCACAGTAAAAACAGCAATATTGTGACATATTATTAAAATTTAAATTAAAGTTTCAAAATGTAGTTTATTCCTGTCACAACAAAGCTAAATTTTCATCAGCCATTACTGCAGTCTTCAGTGTCACATGATCCTTCAGAAATCATTCGAATATGCTGATGTGGTGCTCGAGAAACATTTCTTCTTATTATTAATGTTGAAAACTAGGGAAGCGTGTTTCAGCCACTGAATAAAGAATAAAAAAAGGCATTGCAAATTTACATCTCGCAATTCTGACTTTTTTTTCTTAGAATTTCAGTTTATTTCTCGCTATTGCTAGTTTATATCCTGCAATTCTGAGTTTTTTTCTCACAATTGCATGTTATAAAGTCAGAACTGCAAGATATAAACTCACAATTCAAACTTCTCAGAATTGCGAGTTTATATCTTGCAATTCTGACTATATAACACGCAATTGTGAGTTTATATCACAGTTCTGGAAAAAACTCAGAATTGCGAGATATAAACTCGCAATTCTGACTTTTTTCTCAGAATTGTGTTTGTATCTCGCAATAAAAAATTTTTTCTCAAAATTGTGAGTTTATATCTTGAAATTCTGACTTTATAACACGCAATTCAAATGTTTTAACTTGCAATTGCGAGTTTATATCACAATTCTGAGAAAAAAGTCAAAATTGCAAGATATAAACTAGCAATTGCGAGATACAGACAAAATTCTGAAAAAAGTTAGAATTTCGAGTTTATATCTCACAATTGCTAATTTATATCTTGCAATTCTAACTTTTTTTCTCAGAATTGTAATATAAACTCGCAGTTGCGAGAAACAAACTTTATATCACAATTCTGAGGAAAAGAAAGTCAGAATTGCAATATATAAACTAGCAACTGCGAGAAACAAACTCAAAAATTCTGAGAAAAAAACTCACAGAATTGTGACTTTATATTTATATCATGCAGTTCTGAGGAAAAAGGTCAGAATTGCGAGAGAAAAGTAGCAATTACATTTTTTGTTTTTTATTCAGTGGCGGAAACAGGCTTCCATAGAAAACAGTTGTGCTGCTTGATGAAAAGAAAGTTTATTTCCATTTTTACATTTTTTTTTGAACATTATAAAAGTCTTGTTGCTTTTGATGAATTCAAATGAATAAAAAAAAATAAAATAAAAGAGTGTATGTACTTAAACAGTAGAATACTTTCACAAAATAACCTATCCTTAAGAAATAGTATCTGAAGTAAACAAGGTGACAACACTCTCTCCTTTTTATTTGTCACGCTCTTGTTCATTCTAGCATTTCCATCACATTCATTTACCTTTCCTTCATCTTTTTTACTGTTCTTGTAAGAGTGTATAGTATATGATTTTTCTCATCTAAAACCTGGCAATTCCATTCATTGTGCAATCATGATTTGCAGACAATTACAGTAAATGTTGTTTCCAAAGTCAATGTTTTTAAGTACTTACCACAAACCCTGTGAATGACTAAATCATTGTTTTTATGACAACGTTGCATTGCCACCCGTCACTTATTCCAGCCTGCCCATTTTTAGGATCATACAGTATCAGAGACACGTTTAGGGTTGAGTTTGTTTGAATACAGGGATGTGTCTCGGAAATCCTGATAGCGCCACCAAATGACTCGACTTCCACATAAGCAGCATGTGCCAGCCTGAATATTCAAGCTCAAAATCAAACAAAGAAACCTTCCCGATAAAGTAAACACATTTCACATTTCAATCCTGTGAAATTTCGAATGTGTTTTTAGGCCTGTGCTGAAATCAGCCACCTCCAGTTTCCACGGAGCATTTGCATACGGTATCAAACAGGAGCAAAGTTCAAAGCTCAAGAGATTTAATTTCCTTGTGACTGTCCAAAAGTTCTGTCTGCTTCATCAGCAGTTTAGTGGAGCACAAGGTTAACCAGTTTCACCCGGGATGTCCCTGATGGAAAATCCTGTGGAATTATTTGGAAAGATTGGCTCCTTGTTGTAAACAACCTCATTTTTTCCCAAGAGGAAATAGACAAAAACTTCCCGTAAATTATTATCACTTTTTTTGGAGGGGTTGAGGTTCTGAAACTCAGCAAACTGTATCTGTCCTCATTCAGTCCTCATACATACTGATCTTGTTTCAGCTTGGATTGATGTGATTAATAACGACAAGTGCATTTTGCTCTAAAGAAATAGTAATCATGTGTGCTAACCTGTTAGGCTTACATAACTAGCCATAAAAGTGATTGTCAAGCCATCGAGAATTGATAAGATAGAGTCATACAGCCTGTTAATGTCATCTGGGGAGGCAACGGTGTGTGTCATCTGAGAGAAAGACGGCACACAGCAGAACAGACCGGCCAGGAAGAGTGGCTGGACGCTTTCGCTCCACCTTCCATCAGCACGGGCACCGAGGTCAAAGGTCGAACCAGAAGACTAACGCACAAGCAGAGAAGATAGAGACACACGTGGAACAACACAGGAGGATAGAGAAGAAAAAGAAGAGCAAGTTAAACTTTGAGTGCAGTCATCATCCATAATGTTTCTTTTTTCAACCATGACTCAAAACTAAAGGAAATTTGAAGAAGACTAAATCATTCTCAAGGTGTCTTTATAACGGATCTACTGGAACTACATCCAGATCTTTACGTCTTACATCATCTTGCATGCTAGAGAAACCTGTGCCAGCATAAAAATGCTGAATTTTCGTCAGAGGACATGGAATGTGCCCAACATGTCAACATTACCAGAGGCTCCAGGTGGAATGCTGATCCACTACAGTCCTCTGAATGAGCTTCCCCGGATTCATGCCCACAGGCCTCGTACTACGGGGCTGGTGGCCGCCCGCGTACAGCGCTTTGAAACCGGAGACACGCCACCTCTGAGCCCCGTGCTTGTGGTCACACCATCCCCTCTTAACACCCCTAACAGTGCCACATATCCACCGGGAGATATCAAACAAGGGATCAAGGTATTTCTGCATTATGTGGGTTTAATATCAGACTGAAATCCTTAAAGTTCAGGAGAATATTGCGGTTTATTTTCATTAAAAATCTCAGGTACTATAGAAATAGCCAATTAAAGGGTCATTAAGTTATATGTATTATTATCTTTTATTATGTTTTATTATGTATTACTATTATCTCAAAAGTTTGGGATCAGTAAGATTTTCTATGTTTTTTAAAGAGTTCTTATATGCTCATCAACTGCATTTATTTGATTAAAAATACAGAAGAAAATGTTATATTGTGAAAGATTATTACAGTTTAAAATAATGATGTTCAATATTAATAAAATTTAAAATATAATTTATTCCTGTGATGCAAAGCTGAATTTTTATCAGTCATTACGTCAGTTTTACGTGTCACATGATTCCTCAGAATCATTCTTTTCTAACAATATAAGTCTTTGCTATCACTTTTTATCAGTTTAACACATCCTTGGTGAATAAAAGTATTAATTTCTTTCGAAAAAAGAAAGCATAAACATTTACTGACCGCAAAACTTTAGATGGTAGTTTATATTGTTACAATCGATTTCTGTTTTTAAATAAACACTGTTCTTTTCAACTTTTTTTTAATTTATTAAATGATCACAGAATGATCACAAAATATTAAGCAGTACAGCATTCCGACATTGATAATAAATCGGTATATTAGAATGATTTCTGAAGACTCATGCTAAGACTGGAGTTATGATGCTGAAAATTCAGATTTGTATCACAGGAATAAATTACATTTTAAAATACATTCACATAGAAAACAGTTATTTTAAATTATAATAATATTTTACAATATTACAGTTTTTCTGTATTTTTGATTTCAAATTAATGCAGCCTTGATGAGCATAAGAAATGTCTTTAAAAAACATTAAAAATCACATAGATAGATTAAGATTAATATAAAATGTACAATGTTCTAATTCCCTTTTTTATAATAAGGTCATTATCGCTTGTGGGAAACAGAAACTTAAACTATCTCTCGTTATCTTTATGCAGTGTAATATGATTAGAGGCGTGTTACTTCATGGGGAAATCTGGGTAAATGTGTAACTATGTACAGGAGAACCTGTAAAGTTTAACGCCTTTGCTGGCCTAAGTGTTTCTTTATTTCTGTATGTAGATGACAAAGAGCTCAGCTGGGTTTGTACCCATCGTGTTTTCCTTACCTGATCTCAGTGATGGTTTTGGACTTCAGAGAGACTCTTGGTAAAATGCAAATGAGGCCGTTATGCAAATTGTGCAGGCACCTAATTAGTCACAGTCACTTAAGTTACCTTTGGATTTGTCCCAAAGTGAAGAATTGTGTGCTGTGTGCCTCAGAAGACAGGACTCCAAATGTGTTTATATTCACAGCGCATTTTTAACACTTATTGGATCGTGTGTTCAGCCCTCACAAGTTGTTTTTCTATTTTAAATTCAAAGTGTATGTTAAAGGGGACATCGGATGGGAAATTCACTTTAACATGGTGTTTGCATATACATGTGTCTTTACATTTTATACATAAAAATCTATTCACTCCTTTTTTAAATCTCCAGAAAACCTAATCAGTCTCAATTACCAAGCCCACGATCACTGACAAATCAGCAATTTGTACGCTGTCCACCATTTTCTCTACACTGGATGTAAAAGTGAGTCACTGAGGACTAGGGAAGCCCTAGACTGGTTCGACTAGTTCTGGTCGACTAGTAGTCATTAATTTTAAGCATTATTCAACTATTAATCAAACATATATAATAAACAATATATAATTAAGCAATAAGGTACGAGAGGCCGTGCTGTATCGTAAATAAATCACGGCTGAAGGGCGTTGTTAGGCACGACGCGAAGCGGAGTGCCTGCAACCCCTTCAGCCGTGATTTATTCACAATACAGCACGGCCTCAAGTACCTTATTGCTTTTATAAAACAGTTACCACACAATAAAAATATTAAAATCAAAAATATATATTAATTTATATATATTAAGTTGTATGTTTTCATAAAGTAAAATCATTAACTGCCTTCCGCTGTAAAAAGTAGTCCCTAACTGCTGCAGCTGTGTTTACGTTGCTAAGGGTGGTTGCTAAGGGGGTTCAATGATACACAAAACCGTTGAGTGAAGCGGTCATAGCAGTGCCGTATCATGAATACGACACAGCTGCTGACCAATCAGAATTGAGGAATGGAACTAACCGTTTTATAATTCATAATAATGAGCTGTTAATTGTCTGCGTAGCCTAATAAGCGCTCAAGCGCATGTAAAAAATAAAAAATAACAAAATGGCAGAAAGCGCATTCTGTTTGCTTTAATTATTTTACAAAAGCGCATGTTTCGTATTCAGCTTTCACACTTTGTGCATACACTTGAGTAGTGCCCATTTTTATAGCTTAACATTAAATTGTGCTGCCAAATTACTACTACTTACATATTTAAGATGATAAGCCATATTTGAGGTCGATGAATGATAGGTGAGCGTTTGGATGCGTGACTAATCCTGTGGATTTTTTTTTCTGTGACTAAGCGACTGATAAAATTTGGGTTGACCAAGCCAACTTTCATGAACTATCCATTAGTCAACTATTAGGGGGCAGCCCTACTGAGGACACAGTGGATTAGTTTTGTTTTTGATAGTAAAGTGCCACCAAATACACAAAAAATGGAAGAGGGGGTGGGGTGAGGAGTAACTCATTATCATTTAAAGAGCCATCCACTGAAATAGCTCGCTGTGAACAGAGCTGTTTATGAATTTTAACCAAAGTATGTTGCAGACATTTCATGAAAACCCTAAAGAATCAAACTTGTGGAAAATGGGTATCCAATGTCCCCTTTAAAATACTTTTTAACAGTTCACACAAAAATTACAATTCTGTGATCGTTCACTCACCCATCATGCCGTTCCAGATCTGTATGACTTTTTTTTTCTTCTGTGGAACACAAAATAAGATTTTTTTGCCAAATGTTAAACTGTTTTGTCTATACACAACTGTTTTTTTCTTTATTGACATCAAAAGTTGCATGAATAACCTTTAACATCCACTGAACCTTTCCATTGCACACAGTTTTTTTTATAGTGTAAAAAGGTTCTTTTGATTATTAAAATGTTCTTCACACTAAGAAAAATCGTTCTTTTAAGAACTGTTCGCTGAACAGCTTTTTGGGAAGCCATAAATGGTTCTTCTATGGCAATGCTGGGAAAATCCCCTTTTGGAACCTTTATTTTAAAGAGTGTAGATAGAAAAGCAATGGGGTCCAAAACAACATCAAACCCCATTTTTATCATGACAACTCTTGGATATGACAGTGTTAATATATTTGTGACCCTGAACCACAAAACCAGTCATAAGGGTCTTCTTTTTAATTGAGATGTATACATCACCTGAAAGCTCAATAAATGAGCTCACCAATGATGTGTTAGGATAGGAAAATATTTTGCCGAGATACAACTACTTAAAAATCTGAAATCTGAGGGTGCAAAAAATTGAAATATTGAGGTATTAAAATTAAATTAAAAATTAAGTTTTGATATATTTATGGTAGGAAATTTACAAAATATCTGCATGAACATGAATCCTACTGAACATCCTAATGAAAATCAATAATTTTGACCCATACAATGTATTGTTGGCTATTGCTACAAATATACCCATGCTATTTATGATGGTTCAAGGTAACATTGGTTCTTGGCGGAATAGATCTGCTATGCTGCTGAATTGCTGATGTTGTTGGTTATTGCTGCTGTAAAGCAAGTACAGGAACTTACTACTGCCAGTACATTCACAGATAGGTTGCTGTGAGTATTTAAGACATACTGCTGCACAAGTAGCACATTTAATAATCCATAGCAGATCTATACAGGTGGACCTGGGGAGGTGGGGGTTTCAGATTAACTCTGAAAGTGTGCTGCGAAATGCTCTAGTGAATGCTAACCATCCATTTAAATGTAAAGCAGCAAGCTTATTAGCTGTGTATGCAACATGAACCAATCAGCTTGTGGCAAGTAGTTTAATGCTGTTAATGTCATTAACATTTGCGTTAAGGACCCACATTTGCGTCTTTGTTGTTTCACAATAGTCATCCAGGTTTGGAATAATGTGAGGGTAAGTCCATTTTTGGATTAAATATCCTTTTAATATGCAGTAACAACTGAAGTAAGCTATTTATAGGTTTATAGGTATCCTAAGTGTAATCACTGAGATGCTGTTTAAACATCCTGACTAGCCTGATATGCCAACATTGGTTTAACCATTGACCAATTTGTCCTACCAAACTGATAGTGTAAATATATATTTCATTATTTTGCAATCCATACTGTTTTATAAACTGCATGGCATCTTTGCCACATACATCAAGCAGCCGTATGATGCTCAGCATCAATATTCCTTATCTCCATCCGCATTCACAGCAGATGTGCAATAAACCCTGTTTTGCAGTCAGCTCATGTCACTCGTTCAATGCTGCTGATTTTAAAGCGAGCCGCTGCTAGGAACGGTTGTTTGAGGTAGCTGAGGTAGCAGAAGGAGCTCCTCCTCCCCTGCTCCTTTCCCCTCTCTTCCTGCTCACACAATAGGAGGGCAGGATTCTGCAGTTACTATGACACCCGGCCAGCCCTCCTCAGCAATGCAGCGGTCTACCGTTCAGTCCTCTCAGCCTCCTTCAGGTTCACTCGCACGCACATATACGCGCAAGCCGACGAGTATATAGTGGATGTAGAAGTGGATTCGAATGCAGTAGTCCTTAGACATCAATGTAGCTTTTGTGAGGGTGCAGGTTGCAGGAGACTGATTGAGAGAACAGCATGGGCCTGGCTCTCTTTTGATGCCGTGCAATGCTGTGGACTGCCTTGGAAATGCCTCTGACATCTACGGTGAGCTTATTATTGCTTGTCTTCAGTGTTTGACACTTTGGCTTTGTCTGCATGGTTCGTGTAAACCATTTTTAATTAAAAATGAATGTTTGAAGAGCGTCTGTCTGGGAATTGTTAGGGAAAACGTTCCCTGCAGCGCTAGTGTTGGTCCTTCTAATCAAACTCCTGTATCTCTTCATAAATGTAATGGTTTCATCAAGCATATTGGCTTATTTTAAAAATGATTTTGTCTGTGGATAAGCCAAATTCTACTTTTTTTTGGCATGGTTGAGTGTATACAGAGGTCTCTCTTGGAGGGATAACTTTTGGAAATATAATATCATTACATGTTGTCTGGGCGCAATGTTGACTTTGTGTTTCTCAGAGAGGAACCGACCAAACAAATGAGTCAAACAGGTTCTCCGGATGGACAGAGACCAAGACAATGTCAGTTTGTCATCTTTGAAGGATGACTTTAATTAGTTTTCGGCAAGTAGGGGAGCATTGACTTATCAGAGATCTGGTAAGTGAATTTCACTGAACAAAGCTTAGGACATATTGAGTTGATCTAGAAATGTTTATCGATCTGGGTAAGCAACAAATCGGCTTTTGTCTTCATCATGAGAACCATTTTGGGCACAGAACATTTCGGCTGTTGGCATTGTCCCAGAATATTGACTAACGAATTGGCCTGAAGATCTTCAAGATCTTTCTCTGATGAAAAGTTTGTTTTTAACCCATTGTAATTGCATTTTCCAGCAAAAGAAAGGCATCATCAGAACACAATGTCCAAGTAATGAGCCCCGAGGGACATTGAGTGGCTTTGCCTGCTACGCTCATGCATTCTTCATTTCTTTCCATTGTCGTGGACAGGGAAAAACCTTTCCCCTGTTTTCCGAGACATGCCTTGCCTCTTTTCCTGTTGTTGCCGTAGGGTTCCTCTCGCTGGCCTGGGTCACAGGGTTCACTAATTTTTGTCAGTCAAGTCTCTAATGCTTTAACCTTTCTTAGCAGAGAATGTTGGCAAAACTCAAATGGCCTTTTCACCTGTTGACAGCTGAATGTGCTCCCTAAGGTCAACAACAGAGTTTTTTTTTCTTTGCTAACGCACATGTGCCGTCCCATCCTCAGGTGAAAGATGTCCCTGAATGTAGAGAGATGGTCTGAGAACAGGCTTGTCTTTGTTTATGTATAAATGTCCTGAGTGTTTTGTTTGCACTTCCTTACCTGTCAGAGCCGGGCTACGTCTGGCACTTAAAATTCCACAGTTTAGACTGACGATTTCACAAAAGGTGGCTGCTTTGACTTGTTGTCAAAGTTTGTATGACAGATGGGTTTCCTCTGTGACTGTTGCTACATTGTCTGAGTTTTGTTTAAAATATCAAAATAAAATAGTTTATTATCCAACATTTCTGCCAGTTTTTTTTTCTTAGAAGATGATCAGAAGTTAATTTGATCCAGAGATTAATAAAGTAAATAAAGTGTGTAAATAATCATGCACAAAAAAACTATCATGCTGTATGGGGCAATAATTTAGATAAATATAAAAACATAAAATTATAAAAAATACTAATATATACACTACCAGTCAAACGTTTTTGAACAGTAAGATTTTTAAGTATATTCTGCTCACCAAGGCTGTATTTATTTGATCCAAAGTACAGCAAAAACAGTAATATTTTAAAATATTTTTACTTTGTAAAATATTTTTTTCTATTTGAATATATTTTAAATAAATCAAAGCTAAACGTTCAGCATCATTACTCCAGTCTTCAGTGTTACATGATCCTTCAGAAGTCATTCTAATACGCTGATTTGCTATTTAAGAAGCATTTATTGTTGTTATCAGTATTTAAAACAGTTGAGATTTTGATGAAATTTGATGAAATTTTGATGATTTCTTTGATGAAAGATCCAAAGATCAGCATTAAGCTGAAATAAAAAGCTTTTGTAACATTATACTATACCATTTAAAAGTTGTTGTTTTTAAAAAAAAAAAAATGATAAAAATTAATACTTTTATTTAGCAATAATGCCTTAAATAGATCAAAAGTGATTTATAATGTTACAAAAGATTTCTATTTCAGATAAATGCTGCTCTTCTGAACTTTCTATTCATCAAAAAACCTGAACAAATTCTACTCAGCTGTTTTCAACATAATAATAATAAATGTTTTTTGAGCAGCAAATCAGAATATTAGAATGATTTCTGAAGTATCATGTGACTGGAGTAATGATGCTAAAATTTTTGCTTTGAAATCACAGGAATAAAGTACATTTCAAAATAAATTCAAATAGAAAATAGTTACTTCAAACAGCAAAAATGTTTCTAAATGTTACTGTTTTTGCTGTATTTTAGATCGAATAAATGCAGGCTTGGAAAGCAAAGAGACTTCTTTTAAAAACATTAAAAATCTTACTGTTCAAAAACTTTTGACTGGTAGTGTATTTTCCCAAAAATGACAGTTCTGCCATTTATTAACCCCATATAACTGTATTTCTTCATTATGACTGTATTTCTTCAGTGAAAGAAGTAAATAGTAATAGTAACAGTAAAAATATTTAAGATTTTACATATATATATATATATATTCAAATACAGCAATTAGGGGTCGACCAATACGTGTTTTTCAGAGCCGATACCGATTATTACAGATCAAATAGACCATTAACTGATATTTTAAACCATTATATATATGTCTGGTGTAAAAATGAAAATTAATGTCAAAATTAGGAATAACAAGGGCTCTGACAAACTTTTTTAAATGCTTTTAAATGATTTTAACTGCAAATCAGTTTTGAAAATGACTGATATTGATAAATGATACCATAAAAATGCTTAATATCGGATAATCGGTTGACCTCTAACAACAATTATGATTTAATATTAATAACAAAAAGAAGAAGAACAATGTTACATTATTACTGTTGTTGTAAAATATTTGTAAATATTATCAGTCAAATTTAATATGTTTTTAAAATATGTATTTTTTTATTAATTAAAAAGCTACAGGACCCCCATGGTTTTTTCCCCCTTTTTTTGTTCTTTTTTTTCTTTTTAACTCTATGGGGGGTCCAGGATGACCCCAGACCCCACCTCAATTCAAACATTGATCTCTGTTTACTTTTCCTTTTTCTCATCACCTCTCTTTCTCTATCTCTCTCTCTCTTACTCTCTGTGACAGGGTCAAGCGCGTCGGCGAAAGAACATGCCGGAGTTTCTAGGGGAAACCAGTGTCCCCAATCAAGACACGGTATCCCAGCTGAGCGGTTCTCTGCCAGGATCTATAACGGGTACAGACCGCTGGAGGAACCGTGCCGCCAGCCGTTTCAGCGGCCTCTTCAGTTCCAACTCAGGAAATGGCTCTCTTGGGAAGGTGAGCATCTGTGAGCATCCAAGGGTTGTTTTACATGTACAAGGTACTTTCCCCGTATGCAAAACAAGCACTTACATATTCCTGGCAAGCTTTTTACATTTCACACTTGAGTGAGTGTGTAACCACTAAGGAAAAGATATCAATTTGTTAAAGTATTGCTCCACTTAATGGTGGAATTGGCCAACTGAAAACAGGAAAATGTATAAGTGGACTTTTCCACACCTCACGTGCGGGACCTTTGGTGTGTTTTTGTTAGCATGCCCTAGAGATTTAGGTTGGTTGACACCCTGATTGGCTCAGGAGTATAAAGTTGGGGTCAAACCTCAGGCTGGGCTGTTTTCCTCTCTATGTGACTCTTGTAAAAATCACATAATAGCTTGACGTTGGTCCGGTGCGGACAACAATGCCTGCTTAAGGGTGACCACCGCTTATGAGATCATTAAATGCGCCTTGAGATTTACTCCATGCTCCAAACAATACACCATAGTGTCGATATATGAGTCATCATAGTGTCTAATACTACACATAACTCATATGGGGCACAAAACAAACTTTTCCAATTGTTTTTATTTTTAATAGCTTATGTTATGCTTGGGATGCACAATATATCAATTCCGTAACATTATCAGATGGTATGAAATATTTAATTCATTGGTCAAGTATATATTTAAAAGCCTTAAGAATTAAGAGGAACAGTTCACCCAAAAAATGAAAATTATGTCATTATTACTCACCCTCATGTCATTTCCAACCTGTAAGACCTTCGTTCAACTTCAGAGCACATATTAAGATATTTTTGATGAAATCCGAGAGCTTTCTGAATCTCCATAGACAGCAAAGCAACTGACACATTCAAGGCTCATAAAGGTAGTAAGGACATTGTTTAAAGGAACACTCCACTTTTTTTGGAAATAGGCTCATTCTCCAACTCTCCCCGAGTTAATAAGTTGAGTTTTACCGTTTTGAAATCCATTCAGCCGTTCTCCTGTTCTGGCGATATCACTTTTAGCATAGCTTAGCATAGATCATTGAATCCTATTAGACCAATAGCATCGCGTTCAAAAATGACCACAGGTTTCGATATTTGTCCTATTTAAAACTTGACTCTTCTGTAGTTATATCGTGTACTAAGACCGGCGGAAATGCAAAGCTTCAATTTTCTAGGCTGATAAGATTAGGAACTACACTTCCATTCCGGCGTAATAATCAAGGAAGTTTGCTGCCGTAATAAGGCTGAAGCAGGAGCAGCAATACCACGCAGCACATGTGCAAATGCTAAACTAGCTGGGAACTCATTTCTGATAATACTCCGCCTGCTTCGGCCATATTACGGCAGCAAACTACCTTGACTATTACGCCGGAATGGAAGTGTAGTTCCTAATCTTATCAGCCTAGAAACTCGCAGCTTTGCATTTCCACCGGTCTTAGTACACGATATAACTACAGAAGAGTCGAGTTTTAAATGCAACAAATATGGAAACTCGTTGGTCATTTTTGAACGCGATGCTATTGGTCTAATAGGATTCAATGATCTATGCTAAGCTATGCTAAAAGTGACATCGCCAGAACAGGAGAACGGCTGAATGGGTTTCAAAACGGTAAAAATCAACTTATTAACTCGGGGGGAGTTGGAGAATGAGCCTATTTCCAAAAAAAGTGGAGTGTTCCTTTAAATAGTCCATGTGACATCAGTGGTAATGTTATGAAGCTACGAGAATGCTTTTTGTGACCAAAGAAAACAAAAATAATGACCTTTCTGGTCCTTGAACATGTCAGTTGCATTGCTGTGTATGCAGGGTCAGAAAGCTCTGAGATTTCATCAAAAATACCTTAATTTGTGTTGTGTAATTAATGACAATTATCGTTTTTGAGTGAACTATCTCTTTAACACTGTTAAATGTAATTTGTTGCAAAAACAAAGCAGTATAAAAGTTTATTCATGTTTGATTTCTTCTCCACCTCAAATATTTACATTTCTCTTCTCAGGAGTGTGATCGTGTGGATCAGCTGCAGAGTAAACTATACTCATACACTATGTTCGGATTACCCAAGATGCCTCCGCAGCTCTCGTTCCACAGAGACTCATGGGAAGAGGAGCCCAACCTGGAGCTAGAAGAGAGCTGGAAAATCCTTTTGGACAATCCTGAGGTAAACACGCTACTCTGCATACCGCATATAGTTTCATTAGGACATTATAACCCATAATAAATTGTAGAGTAACGTCATCTGACTTAATGTACGATGATAATTCTGTCAAGTTAATGACCATTATCAGTTATGAATGGTTTTATGACTTCAGCTTTTCCATTGGTGTTTTGGTGTTCAGCCATCACTGTCGTGGAGATGGATAATTTATTGCTCTTGATGTGATCGTTTTTCTAGAATTGACTACAGTAATAAAACAGTGTTTTTTTTATTATTAAGAAAAGTCAACACTACACTTTCTATTTAGTGTCTCACAGACCACAAAACCTTAAAGGAGTTTACTTCCAGAACAAAAATTTACAGATAATTTACTCACCCCCTTGTCATCCAAGATGTTCATGTCTTTCTTTCTTCATTCGTAAAGAAACTATGTTTTTGAGGAAAACGTTTTAGGATTTCTCTCCATACAGTGGACTTCTATGGGCCCGTGAGTTTGAACTTCCAAAATGCAGTTTAAATGCAGCTTCAAAAGGGATGCTTCCTAAATGATCCCAGCCAAAAAAGAATCTAGCAAAACGATCAGTTATTTAAAAAAAAAAGATGATTTATATACTTTTTAACCACAAATGTTCGTGTTGTCTAGCTCTGCATGTACTCTGTGTATTCTGGTTCAAGACAGTTAGGGCAAACTCAAACTCAAATCTCATTTTCTTCTCCATTTTGAAAATTTTCCTGCAGTTTTACCTTTTTTTTTTTTTTGTAAAGGACATTTGATCTTCTTTGCACGTTCACTTTGTAAACACTCAGTACTTCTGCAGCGATGTGGAATGATTTTGAAGTTGGAGGAGAAAATGAGATGGAAGTTTTTCAACCCTAATTCTCTTGAACTGGAATACACAGAGTACACACAGAGCTAGAAAAGACAAGCATTTGAGGTTAAAAAGTATATAAATGATCATTTTTCTTTAGAAAACAACCGATCGTTTCACTAGATAAGATCCTTCTTCCTCAGCTGGGATCATTTAAAGCCCTTCAAGGCTGAATTTAAACTGCATTTTGGAAGTTTTACCTTATGGGCACCATAGAAGTACACTATATGGAGATAATTCCTTATGAAAAAAATCATAATTTCTTTACGAATGAAGAAAGAAAGACATGAACATCTTCAATGACAAGGGGGTGAGTAAATTATCTGTACATTTTTGTTCTGGAAATGTACTTCTCCTGTAAGTAGCACAGGTATATCTGTAGCAATAGCCAAAATTACATTGTATTGCTCAAAATGGTCGATTTTTCTTTTACGCCAAAAACCATTGGGATATCAAGTAAAGATCATATTCCATGAAGATAGTTTGTAAGTGTCCTACTGTAAATATATCAAAACTTATTTTTTTATTAGTAATGTGCATTGCTAAGAACTGCATCTGGACAACTGTAAAGGCGATTTACTCAATATTTTGATTTTTTTTGCACCCTCAGATTCCAGATTTTCAAATAGTTGTATCTCGGCCAAATATTGTCCTATCCTAACAAACCATACATCGATAAAAGGCTAATTTATGTTATTATTTTTTGTACAATGTATAAATCTCAATTTCAAAACATTGCCCCCTATGACTGGTTTTGTGGTCCAGGGTCACAAATAAGCATAATTTCACTATCATCAATGACCAAACTTTCTGTGAAATCCATTTTTTGCTACACATTATCACAACAATGTAAGAGATGTTGACAAAATGCAGTGTTTTTACATGTTTTTTTTTTTTCTTGTAGATTTTAACCAGACGTCAGTGCCATCAGCAAGAGGCCATTTGGGAACTGCTGCAGACAGAGTCAGACTACATCAAGAAATTGCACGTTATTACTGATGTAAGAGCTCGCTGATGTTTACTTCAAAACATTATCTTAGTATCTGTGTGTGATAATGTCTTTGAAATAGGTCTCATTGTTTTCAACAAGACTATGAGAGCAATTTATAATATTTATCTTGTCCAGAGCTCATTGACTACAGCATTTATGGTACTTTTATGTGAGTTGTGACAGATTGTATGTGAAAGTCAGAGTCTCATTTGTCTTTCGACAGCTGTTTCTATGTGTCCTGCTGAACCTGCAGGAGAGTGGTTTACTAAGTGAAGTCGAACCTGTGCGCCTCTTCAGTAACATTCAGGACATTGTGCAACTTCATACATCCCTGTGGGCTGAGGTCATGCTGCCCGCACTAGAAAAAGCCAGACAGAAAAGATCAGTGATCAACCCCACTGAACTACATCAGGGCTTCAGCACTGTGAGTTGGCTGCACTCGTTCAGTTTCATTTTTCAATTATTAAAAATTAAAATTTGCTTAAAAATGTTCTCACCCTGTGGCCTTTTAAGATGTAGATGAGTTTGTTGAATGTTCAGTGAATGGGTGCCGTCAGAATGAGAGTTCAAATAGCTGATACTCATCATCAAGACGTTTTTCCATATTTCTATTTTTGTGCACAGTTTGGTTTCCGATTCAAGCCCTACATCCGTTACTACATGGAAGAAGAGGCCTGTATGGAGTACATGCGCACTTTACTGAAAGACAATGAGCTCTTCAGAATATATGTAACAGTGAGTAATTATCATCTGTATCCAGTTGCTCTTCAGCCAGACATATTAACCTTTGAAGAATTCAGTCTGGCGGCAAATATAAAGCCACCTCTGAAGTATTTATTGTATATGAGAGATATGAGAGTTCTTTAGCATGATCACCTGTGTTGCAACAGCAATCTCATTATGACTCAGTGATTCATAGTCTGCTTGTGCTGTGGGTGCCTGTTTAACAGTATTCACCAAATGAGACTTTCCATCCTGTAGTGGGCAGAAACTCATAAACAGTGCAACCGGCTGAAATTGACAGACATGTTGGTGAAGCCTCATCAAAGACTCACTAAATACCCGCTGCTGCTCAAAAGTGTGTTGAAAAAGACTGATGACCCGGCAACTCGTGAGGCCCTTAACAAAATGGTAAGAAAGTGATACTTGCTGAAATCTTTGCAATAGAGCACTTGCACACATTATTCAGTATTGTTTATTTTAATGTTTTTTTTTTCACAGTAGTGTATTCAAGCCATTGATTACCAAATTGAATTGAATTATAGATGACTAAGACCACATTTAAATTCTTTAAATAAAAAAAATGTGTGTGTGTTAATGTGTGTTAATAATTGTGTTAATGCATTAAATGTTTAATATCGAATATAAAGTATATACAAATATATATATATATATTTGATATATTTTTTTAAATAAATAAAATGAAAATATTATAAAAATATATAGACACACACACACACACACACACATATATATAAATGTATATACAAATATATATAATATATATATGTATACATATACACAATATTATATTATATTAATATTAAATATAAAAAACATACATAACTTGTTTAATATAAAAATAAATAAAATAAAATATTGTAAAAATATATAAACAAACACCCATGCGCGCATATATATGTGTGTATATATATATATATATATACACACATATTTAGAACAATTTAATACATAAATTGTAAAACAGATATTTAAGATATCCATTAAAATAATTTTGATTCAACTTTCCACTCAAGTTGTTTGCTGATTATATAAAATATCTAAAACAATACTAAATATCTAAAAATACTTAACAGTTTGGACTCAGATGCACTTTTTTTCAGTGGGCAAAAAAATTTTTTGTGTGTTTTTTATAGTCTTATTTTTATTATTGTTATTAATATTGTTTTTATCTATTGACAGCCACATAGTAAATATTTGTTTTTGTGGTCAGGTGGCTGCTGTTGAATGCTTCATTAACAGTGTGGACTCACAAATGAGACAAAGGGAGGAAAAACAGAAGCTGGCTGCCATCGCTGGACGTATAGAGGCATATGAGGCTGTGGAGGGTGCAAGCGAGGAAGTGGAGAGGGTGAGACGCATAAACTCTCTGTTGAATCACTATGTGATGGATGATTTATATGAAATCTTGAAGAAACAAGTAGCAGGTCAATTACCTTCTTGGTGTCTCTATAATTATCCATTGTGCTGTGCATTGATCCTCCAGATCCTCAGGGAATATAATAATTTTGACCTGACCGCTCCAGTCATGGGCGCCCCGCCTGAAGAGATTCGTCAGCTGCTCCTAGAGGGAGCACTGAAGATGAAGGAGGGTAAAGAGAGCAGGGTACGATTTCCTTTTTATATTTGTTTCAACAAGAAGAAACAGAGCCAGCATTTCTGAGTGCACTTTAGCAAGAAATATATTTTTAAACTAACAGCCAATAGTTGTCTAAAAGCTTCTCATTGGTTTCCATTACCTCCTGCTTCCGACAGATGGATGTGTACTGTTTCCTGTTCACTGACGTTCTGTTGATTACCAAGTCGGTGAAGCGTGTGGAGAAAGTAAAGGTTATCCGGCAGCCTCTCGTCATCCATAACGTGGTGTGCCGAGAACTGAAAGACCCAGGAAGCTTCCTCCTTATCTACCTCAATGAGTTTCGCTGTGCCGTGGCCTCTTACTGCTTTCAGGCCAACAGTGGCACTCAGGGCCGCAGCTGGATTGAGGCCATTTACAACGCACAGGTATTTGAATGAACCCGCTGCAGACTTTTTATTAGTAATGTTTGGTTACAGGAACCATTGGGCTTGATTGCTGGTTTTAATATAAAGTGTTTCCTCATGCAGAACGAGCTCCAGAGACTTCGCTCTGAGTCCCAGAGAAATGACACCGATGACAGAGATGAGGATGAAACAGAAAGCAGCATGTCCACCTCCAGCTCTCCATCACTACAGCACAGAGAGCCACTAGGCAAGAGGTACTGTTAATGAAGTATTTGTTGTATACTGTATATATAGTGCATGTAAATTATTCTATCATCGTTTGTTCGTTTATTTTGTTCATTCATTTTCTGTCTATCATTGTTTGTTCGTTCATTCATTCTGTCTATCTATCCATCGTTTCATCTGTTATATATTCATTTATTTGATCTATCTGTCTGTCATCGTTTTTTCGTTCATTTGTTCCATCTATCCATGTTTCATCTATCTATCTATCTATCTATCTATCTATCTATCTATCTATCTATCTATCTATCTATCTATCTATCTATCTATCTATTGTTTGTTCATTCATTCGTTTGATCTATCTGTCTATCATCTATCAATCTATCTATCTATTGTTTGTTTGTTCGTTCATCCGTTTGATCTATCCATCTATCTATTGTTTGTTTGTTCATTCATTCGTTTGATCTATCTGTCTATCATCTATCAATCTATCTATCTATTGTTTGTTTGTTCGTTTATTCGTTTGATCTATCTATCCATCGTTTCATCTGTTGTTTGTTCGTTCATTTATTTATATATTTATTCATTTATTTGATCTATCTATCTATCTATCTATCTATCTATCTATCTATCTATCTATCTATCTATCTATCTATCTATCTATCTATCTATCTATCTATCTATCTATCTATCTATCTATCTATCTATCTATCTATCATTGTTTGTTCGTTCATTCGTTCCGTCTATCTATACGTTTCATCTATGTATCATTGTTCGTTCATTTGTTTGTTTGTTCATTTGTTCGTTCATTTGTTCTGTCTATCCATTGTTTTATCTATGTATCTATGTATGTATCTATGTATGTATCTATCTATCTATCTATCTATCTATCTATCTATCTATCTATCTATCTATCTATCTATCTATCTATCTATCTATCTATCTATCTATCTATCTATCTATCTATCTATCTATCTATCTATCTATCATCGTTTGTTCGTTCATTTGTTCCATCTATCCATGTTTCATCTATCTATCATTGTTTATTTGTTTGTTCGTTCTGTCTATCTATCATCCGTCTATCTATCTATTGTTTGTTTGTTCATTCATTTGATCTTTCTATCTATTGTTTGTTCAATTATTCGTTTGATCTCTCATCGTTTGTTCGTTCATTTGTTCTATCTATCCATCGTTTCATCTGTTGTTTGTTTGTTCATTTATTTATTTATATATGTATTCATTTATTTGATCTATCTATTTATCATCGTTTGTTTGTTCATTCGTTTATGTCTACCTATCCATGTTTCATCTATCTATCTATCATCTATCTATCATTGTTCATTTGTTCTATCTATCCATTGTTTTATCTATCTATCATCGTTTGTTTGTTCATTCGTTTGTTAATTTGTTCTATCTAGCCATGTTTCATCTATCTATCACTGTTTGTTTATTCGTTTGTTCTATCTATCTATCTATCTATCTATCTATCTATCTATCTATCTATCTATCTATCTATCTATCTATCTATCTATCTATCTATCTATCTATCTATCTATCTATCATTGTTTGTTCGTTCATGATCAAGCAGTTTAATAAATATTATTTTTTTCTTTCCTAAAAGCCTCTCTCTTTCACCAAGTCACTCTGATGGCTCTACGGAAACCCTTTCTGTGGCGGCTATGGAGGAAACAGATGAGGTTGGGTCCTTGTTGACTGTTCAGACTGCATCGCTGAGAAACTCCCTGCTGTCTTCATCAAGCCTGCGGGATTCCTTCTCTACTAATGACAGCAAAACTCTGGAATGTGATTTGGTAACCACGGACTTGGATCCAGAAAGTCGCTCTCTTTCTATAGACAGTGCATATGGAACTCTCTCTCCTCAGTCCCTGATCACAGAGCTGGACTTAAAGGGAACGGTTTGCCAGAGCGAGGGAGAAGAGACCGATGCTGGAGAGGAAGAAGAAGCATTTGAAGATGATGAAGATGGTGATGAGGACGACTCAATAACCTGGAACGGCTCTCAGATTACTGTAAATGAGTCATATGTTTTAGATGGGAATGCAAGCAAAGAGGAGAAGAATAACTTTTCTGGGATGTCTCAGGTCCCAGGTTGTCGCTCACATACACTGCGGCGCCGTTCGCCTGTCCAGCCCCGCCCAGACTACCTGCAGTACTTTGCCCTCAGGTCACGTTCCGAGGATGATCTCCTTCAATGTCTCACCGGTCCTCTCCGCCCCTCTGGCAGGAACAATGTGAGCAAGAGCTTGACACACCTCGCTAAACAGACGTCTCACAGCACGGAGCTATTGCAGACAGACGAGGAAGACTTCCATGAAGACCCTAACACACTGTCGAGAAAACTGACGAACACTCTTAGGAGAGCAGAGGCCAGGCATGTGCAAAGGACCCACAGCTGCCCCAATGGCCAGGCAGACTGTGACATTACAGAGAATGAGACAACGCCCTCTGGTGGTCTGGAGGAGAAGCATGACTTGGTGCTATCCCAGCAGCCACATCAGCAGCACAAGAAACTGACGGTGGCTCAGTTGCACAGGATACGTGCTACCATGGTGCTCAATTCAACACTGACAGCATCGTAAGTCTACATTTAGGTCATATTTCACTCTAAAATAAAAAAAAAATAAATAAAATAAAATACAATGCCGTATAGGTTTGGGATCAGTAAGATTTTTTCTTACTTTTGAAAGAAGTCTCTTATGCTCATTAAAGTTCCATTTATTTGATCACAAATACAGAAAAAAAATAATATCATAAAAACAATATTGCAACAGTATTCCATTTTAATATACTTTAAAATATAATTTATTTCTGTGATGCAAAGCTGAATTTTTATCATCCACGATCCTTCAGAAATCATTCTAATATGTTGATTTATTATGAACATCAACGATGTTTTGGAAACTGTGATGCTTTTTTTAAAGATTGTTTGATGAATAAAAATTAAAAAGAACTGAATTTATTAAACATTGAAATTTTTTAGCAGTCTTTACTATCACTTTTTCAATCAATTAAACACATTTTTGATTAATAAAAGTATTAATTTCTTTCAAAGAAAAAAAAAGAAAGGAAAAATGTAAGGTAGTGTATATTTCTACAAAAGATTTCTATTTTGAATAAATGCTGTTCTTTTGAACTTTTTATTCATAAAAGAATCCTGAAAAAAGTATCACAGGTTCCAAAAAAATATTAAGCAGCACAACTGTTTCCAACACTGATAATAAATCAGCATATTAGATCATGCGACACTGAGGACTAGATTAATGATGCTGACAATTGAGCTTGGCTTCACAGGAATAAATTCTATTTTAAAGTATATTAAAATAGAAAACCACTATGTTAATTTCCAATAATATTTTACAATATTACTGTTATTTTCTGTGATTATAATTAAATAAATGCTGCTTGATGAGCAAAAAATCTTACTGATGCCAAACTTTTCAATCATTTTATGATGTACAATATAAACAGTAGTGTATATTTGTAGAGTAGTAGGGCTGTCACGATTCCTCGATTCAATTTGAGTACTCGATTTGCCTGTGCCAATTACCAAAATTAAAATAACCGAAAGTGGCACATTCCATGGATGAGAATCCATGAAATACATTAGCCTACTAGACCATTTCCCAAGGCTGCATGATATATTAAATATTGATTTAGATTTAATATTTAATATCTAATATTCTACCTACCTGAGTGGAAATGATAAAAACAAACATGAATGTTGTCAAGATTCTTGCCTGGGAAATACTGGTGCAGTTTGGCCAACCACAAATGCCTTTTGTTCCTCAGACATTTTTTGCCCTCTTCTCCTTAATTTGTTTTAACTTTTGGCAGACTATAGTACTCCAAAGGTTTAGTACAGCCCAATACATGACAACAATTGACCATTTTTCAGCAGCAATAATCAGCAAAATATGCGAGTTTAGTCGGGTTTAGTGGCCTTGTTTACGTTCAGTGGCGCCAATATGGCCAATTGATGAGGCCTCGTGAAAACAATGTATTTGCTAACTGTTCATTAAGTTTCCAAAATAATAGCTCAAACCCTCAGTTTATACTTTTTGATGTCTACGTATTCAAGAAATGACAGTGGTTGTAGCATTTCTGTAATAAAGTAAAGTAAAAGATAGTGTACACTTGAATTAAATGTTGTTTGGTTAATATCAGAGCCATGGAGAAACAGAGTTGCGACACTCCCATAGGCTTCCATAGGAACTGAGGAATGCGGAAGTAAAGCGTGTCATGGAGCGGCCAATAGTTCCAGCATTGAAGCCCTTTCATTTCAGCACTTCTCAGGCACAGTTGCTGGTAAATTGAAGAAATTACTGCATTTATTTACATTTTAACGCATCAGTTGACCTCTCGGAAAACTGGCCAGTTGTGGTATTTTATGAAGCGTGTTATAGTTAATGTTTATCGTTAAAAAATAAACAGTTATACTGTAATTGCAGTAAGATAACGTGAGAAACACCGTAATAGCGACCATAACCAAATACTAGATGTCATATTTTTACGTATTTAGTCTTTCTGCAATCTTTCTCTCACTGTAGGAGGTTGAATGAGTTTCAGTAAAGACTGCATTCAAGAAATACGATAAAAATGTATGCTGAATGCAATTCGATGCCTTGTTTTTTTAAACACTATTTTCATCTTTTCTATTATGTCAAATGCCATTTTTGCTTGCCTTTTATAAGATTCTGTTATGTTGTATATTTGAATATCATAAAATAACACCAGTAAATTACTTTTTTTTAAAATTTAACATTAAATCGTTAAATCGAAACACAAAAAAGAGTGTTTGATCATGTCCAAATACACATTCAAATGTATTTTACCTTAAATATCACACTAACTATAATATAAATACTATATTAGAAAATGTTATCTTTTAAATGGTCAGGATCATTATTGCACATTTAGTACAAAAAAAAAACTCCTCAAAATATTAACTAAATAGAACTGAACTATATATTACAATTATTTAATTGAATAAAAGTTACACTTGAGGTCCCATTTGCCTGCCAAAAAGTATGAGAAAATATTAATTGTCTCTTTATCACTCCCCAGAATAAAATGCGATTGTAAAGCGTATTCAGAAAAGTTATCAATACACAGTCAATGCACATTATGTGTTAATAATAACTCGAAATTGCTGCAAAAATAGTAAAACGGCTGTCTATCCTACTTAAACCCATTCAAACACATTGGCAGCGCGGAGTTCTCCATGAACCACGTGACCGCGCGGCGGCGAGATCAAAGCGTGTCGCAACTCTCTTTCTGGTTAATATTAAACAAGGTGTAAATCGCGCTGTAATGTGTTAAAAAAAAAAAAAACAATCGCCAGGCAGTTGGCGCCCTCTGCAGGAATTTGATATAATAATGTGCATTAGTTCTATTGTTTCTAAAACATTATGTATTTTCACAGTTTTGTTCAATAAAACCATATGATTACTTGCTTTTAATACTATATTTAAACTAATTATTATTGCCTCATTACAATTATACAGTACATGTACTTTAAGTCATTTTAAAGGCTATTGTTAGCTTAGGTCTACATCAAAAATTATATTGAATCATCAGAATAATTAACTGATCAATCAATCATTAGTGACAGCTCTAATTTGAGAACATGAAGATGTTTCCAAAACAGGTTTTATTTTAAATGTAAAATATCAAGTCATGTACAGTATCCACAAGCAAGTCGCAATTCCAACATGTTGCTTTGTCCTCGTCTTTCTCCACCAACTGCACAAAGTAATTTAGCCATTCTTATAATCTTGCTGTCAAGTTTATAAGAATGGCTAAATTAAAAAGGTGTCTACACTAGGCATATACCCCTCCAACTCTTGTCTTCTGGCTAATAGCTTGCTGACAAATTGTTCTTGCTCATTGTTAGAAAACTTTCCCTCATTGTCCAGACATGTTCGCACAGCGTGTCCTCCTTATTGTTAATGTTCTTCACAGAGTGTGGCACGCTATTAGCCATCAGTGTGGACTCAGCCCATTAGAAGACAATGTGCTCTTCTGATATAGCTTTTAATAGGTTGAGACACAGTGATCTCAGTCAGTGAGGCACTGGATAGCCAAACCCCCATTGTTTAGCTTTCATGGGAAGTTGGCATTTCAACATCCAGGGCTTTTGTCCCCAGTGTCTTTTATCTAATAATCTTAGTCTCCACCCAGAGTTTATTAGAGAATTGGACCTTCAGAGAGAATCCTGGGTATGGAGTTTTTCGCTTTTTTCCATGTATTGTATCTATTTTTATCATGTGGAGTCTGTGTTTGTTCCCTCTGATTGTTCCCTGATGTTTGAGTGAACTTATTTGTTGTTATGAAATGCTATGCATTTGCTTTGAAATGATATAAAATATGATGTTACATTACATACACTACCAGATTTTTAATGTTTTTAAAAAAAGTCTCTTTTGCTCACCAAGCCTACATTTATTTGATTGAGAGTACAGCAAAAATAGTATTTTTTTTTTATTTTTACTATTTAAAATAACTGTTTTTTATTTGTATATATCTTAAAAAGTAATTTATTTCTGTGATCAAAGCTACATTTTCAGCATCATTACTCCACTTCAGTATCACATGATCCGTCAGTATAATTTTTTTTAGCAAGGATGCTTTAAATTGATCAAAAGTGATGATAAAGGCATTTAAATTGTAACAAAAGATTTCTATTTCAGATAAATGCTGTTCTGAACTTTCTATTCGTCAAAAACCTGAAAAAATTCTACATAATAATAATAATAATAATTAATGTTTTTTGAGCAGCAAATCAGAATATTAGAATAATTTTTAAAAGATCATGTGACGAGTAATTATGCTAAAAAAATCAGGTTTGAATTCGCATGAATAAATCAAATTTTAAAATCATTTCAAATAGAAAACAGGTATTTCCAATAATAAAAATATTTCAAAATTGTACTGTTTTTGCTGTATTTTGGATCAAATGCAAGTTTGGTGAGCAGAATAGACTTTTTTTTATAAACTTCAAAAATCTTACTGTTCAAAAACTTTTGACTGGTAGTGTATATATTATTAATTTGCTACTTATATTAACATTTTTCTGTTTTTCTTTGTCTGTCTCTCTCTAGTGAAGTTTAGTGTTTGAGTAAATGAAGCTGATGCCATTAGCTGGTCTATTGGTGGGACTTAAACCAGGTCTTTGGTCCAAGACTACATCTGCAAAGAGGACGTCCAACTCAGTGACTCAAATATCAACACCCAGAACCAGGGAGAACGCTGTGGATCTCTCAGTTAAAAGCCATGATCATAATTCACTAATTTAATATTGAATATAAAGGGTCATATATACAAAGACATTCATTTTGTATAAAACCAGTCTGACAAAAAGACTTGAGTCGATTTCTATTTAACGATGCACCAGTCAGGGCTTTTGCAGAGTAAAAGGGACGTTGTTTTAACTTCTAACCTTTACTGCGTGCAGTACTGCCCTGTGGAGGACTGTTTTCACAAAAAAATATGAATATAAACTCTAAAGCACTCTTGATTTGCATTGAATTGTCATGTCATTTGACTTCTGAGTCCTAATGGCTTTTTTGCAATTCCAGATGATGTAGCTCCTGAAACACCTACTCTTTTAGGTTGTAGGAATTTACTGAATCACACTTGATATATATATATATAAAAAAAGAACAACTGTGGACTACTTTCGCTTGAAACGCCACAATAATCAACTTGCATGCATTTGTTTTTTTCAGTGTTCTGTAAATATGGTATTTATTGAACCTGCTTTATTTTGTAGGAAATGTCCTTCTTGTTGATGCCTTTTGATTGTTATGTTTCTTTTTGCTATTTGAATGGTTAGCACTGTCTCTGATTTGTCTATTGACATCAAAATAAGGGCTGAATCCATGTCTTATCCCTGGATTTTGATCAGTTTACATATGTAGCTTCAATATTTACAGGTTACAAATTTGCACAGTGCTTCTAAAAGAAAGAAAAAGAAACCACAACCTGCAAACTTCCAATTAAAAATGCTTCGGATGTCAAATCCACTGCCAAAATGTGTCCATTTTGTTTATTTTTTAGAATATATAATATCTTAGATAACTCCAGATGTCTCACCATAATCATGTTTAGTTTACAAAATGTGCATATTTTTCCTCTCAAACCTTGTAAAGCTGTCAAATGTCAAATTGCAGTATTCCGTGAATCCACAGGATGGCGCCAAAGATCTACATTTTAAAAAACTGTCATCATATGTTGTTTGTATAACTGATGGAGAGATGTGTGGCCATGCAGCTTATTTTTCCATCATGAACAGGGTCGTAATTTTTATGTAAACCCAAATATGAGCAGGCCAAGATGTAAAATCCACTCAGGTACTTAGTATACTGTTTAGAAATAAATGTACTCGTGTATGTGTTTTATGAATTATTACATTATCATGTATTTATCGACCTTTTTCTTTAACGCAGAAGTAAGCCTATAGGTATTCATTAGCCGCTATAGGAAAATAACGAGAACGTTGGAGTAAACTCCAACTGCAAAACTGCTTGCATTACAAACCAGTGTGCTCATAATTAAGATAATACATTGAAATAATATGGTAAGACACAGCAGTTTGCAATATCAAGCAGCAAAACGAGCTGTTTTGTACAGTTAAAAACAGCTAGATGTAGATGAGACCGGAAGCCAGACCCATAAAATTTACAAATGGCCCCGCCAACTCTTACAACACGAAAAAGGTGGAAAATGTATCTTAAATTAGTTTTCAATATGTTTAAAATGATAACAGTTTGAGCATGAATGCCAGAATCTGCTTCAACATCTTCATAGCCTAAAGTAACTTTACTGTACAAGTTGTTGCTGTCTCTTTGCTGGCAGACGTCTTTGGGTATTTAGGAAAATGAGGCTGTCTTGAGCGTTTGTTCCCTTCGGTGTTATTGCTCATTGCGGGAGCTGAGTCTGCACTGTGGTTTATGATCATGCTGTGAGCAACGCCTGTAAACACACCACCAACACCCAGATGAAACAGAGACTGGGGCCACCATCTCTAATTATTTCCAGGTATTTTTGTCACTGACAGTATGGTAGGCCAACCGAATGTAAACTGTTAGGAAAAACAGATTTTGTTAGATACAAATACGTTTTGAATAAAAAATAATAATAACTGACCAGTTTGTAAATTTTTAGCCGCAATGGGAAAAAAAAATTGAAAGCCGACTTGGCACAGCATATGTTAGTTGAATGACTGAGAGTGATTTCTGCAGATAGCCCGTAAAAAACAGGAGGAAAAAAATATGTTATGAAAGGAAAAAAATATGTTTTAATGCATTCTCCCGAGAACCTTCGCTTACCAATATTTTGCGTTCGCTCGTAAAGTTGCGTTCCATCCAGAAACTTTTGTGGTAGAAATAACATGAGGAGGAAAGAGAACTGTATTTCAATGCTTCTGCAAGCAAACGCAAGGTTTCTTTGCGCAGCGCAAAAAAAATACGAGAAAATGCAGTTATTGGGAAGGAATGCAAACGTTTATTTAGTTCGGGAATCGTTTGATCTGAGTAACTAGGTACATAGATAATAGTTACGCAATTCAATTACACAATTAATGTAACGTAATCTGTTACAGTTACTGAGAAAAAATGTGTAATTAAATTACAGTTAGTCATGAAAAGTTACATCTGAATATTTTCTCACACACATATAGATTTCATTTTTTCCCCCAAATTGCGTTGACTGCTCTAAAATATGAGTTTTTTTTTTTTTTTTTTAGATTGTCATAGCTAATAAACTATTTCTTGTTATGGTTTTAAATCAGTATTAAACCTCAGAACAATCTCAAACTACACAGAGTTGCTAAAGTCTAATTTTGTGGTGGCTGTGCTTTAAAATTAAATTACTATAATTTTAATTCAATTGATGAAGAATTTTGAACAGTTTTGTCTGACATTAAGTGTTAAGTTCTAATGTAAGGTTAACCCTGTCTGCTTTAAATGTTTGAAAATTAATAACAGTTGAAAACATTCATTTGAAATTTAGAAAAGTAATCAAATGTAATCAGTTACTATACTTTAATACAGCAATTGAAGTAGTTACACTACTTATTACATTTTAAATCTATAACCTAGAGTGATTTCACAAGGCATCATCAGTTGGCCTTATTGGTGGCACTGAACGTAAACAATGTCACCGAACCGATTGAAACTTGCATATTGTGCTAATTATTGCTGCTGAAAATGGTCAATTATTGTCATGTTTTCTGCTGTACTAATTGGACAGACTGGGACAAACATTCGCAGTACTGCCAAAAATGATAACAAATAAAGGAAAAGAGTGCAAAAACTGTCTGAGGAACAAAAGGCATTTGTGGTTAGCCAAACCAAACCAGGAATTCCAGGGCAAGAATCATGACAACATTTGTGTTTGTACTTATCATTTCCGGTCAGGTAAGTGAAATACTAGGCTAATATCTTAATGAATATTGCTCATACATATCTTTACCACCTATTAATTTCAGTTTGTCCAAATATTGCACCCTTTCCTGCTTATTCCTAAATCCTTCTCTATATGATTTAGCAACTTCCACTCGTTTTTCCCGTGGTTTAGACAGCATGAATTAGCAGAAACACATATTCAGTAGTAGACCTGCATTAATCGTGCAATCCATGCTGTTGTTACCTCTGGGTCTCTCCAATATGGCCGTGCATCCAGGTAAATGACCAAATCGTGACAAAATGCAAACCCTCCAAAGTAACCTTCCCAACACTGGTCCTCATATGAAACGTTTAATAATGTTTAAAGCTTAACAAAAAATTGAAACACAATTAGGGCTTTTGCTGCAGCACATTTCATTTTCTTATAAGTAGGTACTGTCGTTGAGATTTTCATATTTGCTCGCAAAAACGTGAGTCATCAGCAAATATTTTTCTTATTTCACGTCTCTGGAGGATTACAGGAATATAAACAAAGACAGTAGCAGAATGGTTTGTTGTTCGTGTTAAAAGGGGGCTGGCCAGGCGGAGAGAGCGTGAATACTGAAGGTGGGTCTCAGACTGCCGCTGCTGCTGATGTCGCTGGTCGACAAACAGCAAGTCTTCCTCCGCGATAGAAGTTTGTCAGGTGAACAAAGCCTGCTAATTCGGCTATAAACTGCTTTCAACACATCCTAGAGTGATTAACCCAAGAGGATAACGGACATGAAGAACTTGGCTGTGCCTTTGTGCGCTCGAGCGCTTTTCTGGGCTCAACGTGAGTATCTGATTTACCTGCAGGCTATCTAAAGACAAAAGTTGCTGTTGTACTTTAAGTTGTATTGCGGTTCTGTTTACACTGACAGCTGAGAAAAGAATAAATACATGAATAAAGATAGTCTAGTATATTTAAACAGACTTCTAAAATGCTAAACTGGGCTTAAATTTTCATCGATGTATGTGTGGTAACGTTAAATATGTCTGCAAGAAACATGCCACTCTCCTCTTACCTGAGTCTATATCTTTGCATGTCTCTTGAGAGTCATCGTGTTTGCGAATAGTCTCTGCTGTTTAAACGTTTTATAAAGTCATGTAATGGCTTTCCAGTCTGTATTTTGCACTGTTGAGACCCAGACCCAAATGTCAAAAACATCTGGCGCAGATAACTTCAAACTCATGGACAAGACTGATGACTTTGTTTTGATCTAACCTAAAGAAAAGTTTCTGCTCCCAACGAACTGGTTTGCACAATATGAGCACCAACAGTTAAACCCCCAAAAAGTGAAAAAGCAAATGATTATATTTCAGGACATTCTCTGGAATAAATGCCAGATGTGGAATGGCATTTTATTTTGTTTGGAGAGGAATTTAGGTGGTGAGTATGAGATGTTTATCCATGATGGGCTTGTTTTTCTCTTTAGCAAGAGCTGAGGCTTATTTTGGTGGAGGGCTTTGCACTGAAAACCAAATGAAGCAAGAAAATTCCCCTTACCTAACCTATTGGACCTGAAATTGCATATTCAGGAGTGACTCAGGGTGATTCACTTGACAAATGGCAAAGACATAATGTTTTGTTTAAAAACAGTGTTGATGTATTTATTCAGATCTACTCGTTTTATCAGAGGTTGAGTCAGTTTTTTAAACTATGATTAACTAGATGATTAACCAATTTTGGTCATTTAAGACTGACCACATTGGCAGTTGGGCCGGTGTCATCTTTTTTCAAATTATAGCTTGATGTTTCAATGTAAACTAAACTCTGTTTAAATTATACATGTCTTTGCCTCCGTTTGCACTTCTAAAGGGATTTGTAACATCTATCCAGCCTGCTTTTCACAATTCACTGTATTCCCTATCTTGACAATTCCAGCTTGAATTAATACACTAGACATTTTGTTGTAGTTTTGATTTGAGTGGAAAATCCTGTAACATTCTGATTCTGCACACTCAGCAGGTCTGTAAGACAACTAAAGTCTTACCAAGATTAACCCATTTAAACAAACCTTGGCTTTAAATAACCAAACAGCACTGCTCTGAGTTTTCTACTGGGCTGAGATCGAGAACGCTGGCTCATTGCAGGTGTAGAACTATTTATGAAATAATTTTCTTCGTTAAAAATATAGTTCCTCATTTAGTTGTATTCAGTTACTTTGACACTGTGTTCCATGGAAATCCTTTTTAACCTTTTAAACTTGAAGTGTACCAGCATTTGTCATTTTAAAGCTAAGAAACTCAGCTTTTTAACCTCTTTTTAAGTCTCACCGCTCCATTTTTGAACATGGACGTGAAAGTGCACTGTCCAGACTTAAACATATTTTGAATCATTTCAAAATATGAAAGTATCAAAGAGTTATATGACTTTAAATTTACTGTGAAGAAAATGCACTGTAGTTTTTTTTTATTTTTTACTTTTATATAAAATAAAGTATTTTACAAAATATTTTTGAAACCAGAAATTGCCATAAAATTAAAGCCTTATGTCTAAATAGGTTATGTTCCAAATTTGAAGTTGATATAAAAAAATAGGTTCCACACTGTAAAAAGTTTTCACCAGTTTCAACTTAAAAACTTAAGTTTAGCACCTGCCTTACATTTTTAAGTTTAATCAACTAAAGTCATTTCAACTCACAAGTTAAATCAACTCATTTTATTGTAATAGGTTAAAATGACTTATAGTTTTAAGCTGATTTAACTTAAAATTTTAAGGCAGCTGCTGAACTTAGGTTTTTAAGTTGAATCTGGTGAAAACTTTTTACAGTGTATGAGACTTTATTTAGGGCATTATACCACAACTGGGTGCCAACCAAACTCTCTATGGAATTCATTTTTATACATTTTTCTGTCACAAATGTCTAGATTTCTCTGTCTTCCATCACAAAATAATCTTAAGACTCAGACCTTTACGACAATATGTATTTTGTCAATTATAAAAAGTTTTGATTCGAAAAGACGTTAATACCTTCTGTAATATGACCCCTGACACCACCAAGGGGGAGGAGACCGCTAAACACAGCTCACTGGATGAATTTTGAAGTTTAAGCTTTCAAATGATATATAATTTTTGATGATTACTAAAATATGTGATAGAGGAAAAAACTACGAAAAAAAGAGGGCCAAGCTGCTAACAGGGGGCGCTTAAGGGGTTAATTCATTTAGGTAATTTGATAAACTCTTAATGAATAGTTGTCCCTCTAAACCTGGAGTGTACTTAAGGTGGGTACCACCTAGTGACCAAAAAATGAAAAATATAATAATCATATTTTTCAAAACTACTGCCTTGATCAACACAAAATAGTTCACATGTGGGAACTTCACCAAGAAGTCCTCCTACTTTTTTCCTTCCTGAGATATTGAATGTCAGATAAGAAAGATATGTAAAAATGTCCCTTGAGTACACTTTTTTTGTCTTTTATCAGCCGTTTCACAGCATGAGAATGTCTAAATGTAATTCCTTGAAATGAAAAAGTATGTTTCATACAATTAAGGTCAATTTTGTTTGGATGAGAACATTCTTTAAAATATCTTCTTTTGTGTTTTATTGAAGAAATACAGTCATAATGAAAAAATACAGTCATAGGGGTTTAATAAATGGCAGAATTGTTATTTTTGGGAAAATACACTACTAGTCAAAAGTTTTTGAACAGTAAGGTGTTTTAATGTTTTTAAAAGAAGTATCTTTGCTCACCAAGCCTGCATTTATTTGATCAGCAATACAGCAAAACATTTTGAAATATTTTTGCCTTTTAAAGTAACTGTTTTCTATTTGATTATATTTTAAAATGTGATTTATTCCCGTGATTTCAAAGCTGAAAAAAATAAAAATAGAAAATAACTGACTCCAAGCTTTTGAATGGTATAGTGTATAATGTTGCAAAAGCTTTTTATTATTTTTATAATTATTGTTGGATCTTTTAATTCATCAAAGAATCCTGAAAAAATTTACTCAATTGTTGAATAATAAAAATAATAAATGTTTCTTGAACAGCAAATCACATATTAGAATGATTTCTGAAGGATCACGTGACACTGAAGACTGAAGTAATGATGCTGAAAATTTTGCTTTGTTTAAAGCAATAAATTCAATTTTAAACTATATTCAAATAAAGAGCAGTTAATTTAAAGAACAAAAATATTTCACAATATTACTGCTTCTGCTGTATTTTGGATCAAATAAATGCAGGCTTGGTGAGCAAAAGAGACTTCTTTAAAGCAACATTAAAAATCTTACTGTTCAAAAACTTTTGACTGGTAGTGTATGAGACAGACATAGAAAGAAAGATGCAGTTTTGTAGGTTTACAGTCTTATGTGCAGGTGTTGCTTTGCCCTCAACATGTTTGTGTGAATATGAGTGTGCATGTGTGAATGAAATACAGATATATGAGCAAACGGAAAAGTGCTTCCTCAGCAGATTCCAAATCCCTCCTCCTCCTCTGCCTTTCGCTCTGATGTTTGTGGTTTCTCTGGCTTCTAACACATCCTTATTACTGCCTTTCTAATGCCCTCAGGATTTGCTGTACATTCGCAAAAGTATTTCTTTCTCTCTCGTTTGAGACAAAACCATTATGACATACAACAACCCTCAAAGACCGTACAGAGATGAAACCCTACTGTGCAGCTTAGCTGTGATGAATTTCTTTCTTTATTGTAAAAGTCTCTAAAAAGGATTATATTTTAGACTGCTCTGTCTTTGGAACAGACATTGACCAGTTACTGTTCCAGTGGTTAAGTCATCTAAATGGTAGTCACAGCTGTTAAAGACAGCTGTGCAAAAAGAGCTAGACTGCTCTGAATTTTCATGAAATGCTAAGTGTGTTTCGCATGGCTGTGAAACGTTAAAATGTCTAACAAAGTGTCTGTTTGTGTTTTGTACTGTATTTCTTTAAGCATGTTGGTTGTGTGAATAGAATATAAAGTAATGTAACCCGTTTATATAAAAAGGGAGCACAGAAAATGTTACCACTTTACACTCTTAAAAATAAAGGTTCTTTATTGGCATTGATGGTACCATGAAGAAACTTGAACATTCCTGGAACCTATCAAATGCAGAAAATGTTCTTAATAGTAGAAAAAATGTTCTTTTAGAAACTGTTTACTGTAAGATTTTTTGAGGAGCCAAAAATGGTTCTTTTATGGAAACACTGCAAAAACACCCTTTTGGAGCCTTTATTTTTAAGAGTGTATGACTAAGGGAGTGGTTGGATTGTCCCAGACCCTCTTAATGCAAGAGAATTTGGGACTATCCAACCACTCCCTTATTCATAAAGTTCATAAAATGAAAATGGTCATCATTTACTCACCCTAATGTTGTTTCAAATCTCTATGAATTCATATGACTGTTTTGTTCACAAATCAAACATTGTTACTTCTCTCATGAATTTCAGTATTTTCTTTGTGTGTGTGTGTGTGTGTGTGTGTGTGTGTGTGTGTGTGTGTGTACCTGGTATTCATCACGTTATGGGGACCAAATGTCTCCACAAGGATAGTAATACCAGTAGATTTTGACCTTGTGGGGACATTTCTTAGGTCCCCATGAGGAAACAGGCTTATAAATCATGCACAATTTTTTTAGGAAGTAAAAGTGTGCACAATCTCCTGTGAGGGCTAGGTTTAGGTGTAGGGCCATAGAAAATACGGTTTGTACAGTATGAAAACCATTACGTCTATGGAATGTCCCCATAAAACATGTAAACCCAACATTGTGTGTGTGTGTGTGTGTGTGTGTGTGTGTGTGTGTGTGTGTGAGAACTGTCCCTTTTTTTCACATTTCAGTGATTGAGAATAATTTGGGTTTAGGTAATATCTAGTTAAATGTTTGTATTCCAAGTCTAAAATTTACCAGAGATTACAATGAAGTGTTTTACTAGGAGTGTTTTGATTCTTGCAGACATATGAAGAGGTGTTTATTTCTGAGGGTTACAGACTCATACAAACATCCATAAATAGTCCTTCCAGGCATAAGGGCTGCAAAATATTGGTGTTGCTCATTTTCCCGAAATGTTTGCTGACAAAGAGCTGCTATACAAACAGGAAAACCTACATAGCTGGTTATCACTGCATTTCTCTATATCTCTGTGTATTGCTGCATTTTTACATATTATACATACAGTATATTGTTTTATGGCACTCAGAAGCCCTCCGTGGATAGTTTCAAGGCCCATTTTTCCATAAAACACCCATCCTGTCAGATTAACAGCGCTGCTCAAGTGCATGTTGATTTTTCAAAGCTAATCTTCTGAGCAGTTATTTTTGAAAACACGGTCATAAATCCAATATGGTACATCTCTAGTCTTTAACCTAGTGGGAAGAAAAACATGACGTGGCCTATGTATTTATTTAAACCAGTTTTTCTGTTTGCTTATTTTACAGTTCTGGCTTCATTCTTCTTCAGCCCTGGTAAGCACATTACTGGAATCTTAAAACTATACAATTATAATCAAAAGTGTATTTAGCATATTACCTTACCATACCATACCATATACCTAATAGTATAAATATTCAAAAATATACACTACCGTTTAAAAGTTTAAGGTAAGTATGGTTTAAAAAAAATGCTATTTAGTAAGTAAACATTAAAGGGATAGTTCACCCAAAAATGAAAATTTGATGTTTATCTGCTTACCCCCAGGGTATCCAAGATACAGGTGACTTTGTTTCTTCAGTAGACCACAACAAAGATTTCTAACTCAAACCGTTGCAGTCTGTCAGTCATATAATGGCAGTCAATGGGATCCACGGATTTGAGAGTCAAAAAAACATACATAGACAAAACCAAATTAACATATACATTGAGGTCTTAACACACAAAACAATCGGTCTGTGCATATTTGCATCATTCTTTACCTCTGATCCAATGCAATGTCCAACTATCCTGAGCGCGTTCACAACAGCCGGCGCATGACGCGTTAACATGCTCTGGCATAGTAGACACACGCTGTAGCGATCTGTCATGCGTATACATCACTCATTGTTTATACAGTGCAGAAAGATTGTAGGTACGACGGCTACTCAAAATGATAATTACTTGTGCTTATCCTGATTGTTGCAAACGATTAAAAACGAAAAGAGTGTCAGGAGTGTTGACTTTTCGCCGACTTTGAGCCTGATCGACTGAAGTTATGGTTGCTTTTCGTCACGTGCCGGCTGTTGTAAACCCCAGGACAGCTGGATATTGCGGTGAATCAGAGGTGAAAAATTATATAAATACTGTTCGTTTCTTGCACAGACCAATTGTTTGGTGTCTTAAGACCTCAGTGTATCGTCACGTGCCGCAGGGTTTAATTTGGTTTTATCTGTTTATGTTTTTTTGACTCTCAAAGCCATGGAGCCCATTGACTGCCATTATATGACTGACAGACTGCAACGGTTTGAGATAAAAAAAAAATCTTTGTGTTCTACTGAAGAAACAAAGTCACCTACAGCATAAAGATAAACAGCAGATACACATCAAATGTTCATTTTTGGGTGAACTATCCTTTTAAATTGATCAAAAGTGACACTAATGACAAATACATTGTTACAAAAGATGTAATGTAATTTAAAATTACATTTTAAAGTATATTAATATTTTATTTAGACTTGTACTGTATGTCTTAATATAACGTAAATTATGTCTCTTACTGAAATATGTAGTAGAAAACCTATGAAAGATTTCTGATATTTTAAAAATCCACAATGTTTAATACACATTATGGGGGGCACTATTATTTCGGTGACGTCAAATGGTTGCACTCAGTGAGCTATTGGCGCTCAATTGGAGCTATTTTTACTGCAACACAACTCGGAAAATGAAACACTGATACGATGCCATTTTGTGAGGCCTTTGGTTGTAATTTTCATTCGAAAGGCAACAAGACAAGCGATGCATGTCTTTACTGCGTTCCTAGCGATAAGAAGAGGAGAAAAGAATAAGAAGATACCTGTGGGCGAATAAAACTTCCTAAAGACCAGCGTCTTTGTTCTCTCCACTTTAGCCCTGAGGCCTTTGAGGCTTTTAGTAGACCACAGCTAATGAAAGAGCTTACAAACAGCAGAGACAAGAAACGCTAGATGCCATCCTGGCAGGATGTAAACATGCGACGCTTGTCATGGCAAAGCTGGCACTGAAGGAGTTTTCAGCGTGGATTTCACTTAATCCCCAGGGGGAAAACCGATGGTTCGGCATTTGGTTTAAGCTTATTTCCATTTACCTGTAAGCTCTTTCGGTAGCTGTGGTCATCATATCAGTATTTTATTTTCAGTATTTTATTTTTATGTTTCTGTAAATATAGCAACAGGTAGCGCCAGTAGCTCACCGAGAATAATGGCGCACCCCCCCCCCCCATAGTCCAAAATATGTATAAAACGATGTGGATTTTCTAAAATAATGTACAGTAAATCTTTCATGAGTTTTCAACTACAAATTTCAGTAAGATACATCATTTACGTTATATTAAGCAATACAAGTCATAATACTCTGGGTTCCCTTTAAAAAGAAAAGTTCTTTTAAATTGTAATAATATTTCAGAATATTGCTGTTTCTACTGTAGTTTTGATCAAACAAATACAGCCTTTGTGAGCATAAGAGACTTCTTTTTAAAAACATTAAAAATAAACATACTGACCCCAAACTTTTAAACAGTAGTGTATCTGCAGCTGCAGGACTGAGAATGACTTCAAACACTGGTTTACTGGTAATGTAGCAAACATATGGTTGATGATAACAGTGCTGCTCCATTTACTTTGGGTAATCACACATGATAGTACTTTTCAATGATTAGACCTAATCTATGTCTGGCAATCCGGTTCTTTGTGTTTCAGCGCTAGGCCAAAGTGATGGCAGTGGCGTGGTAGTGGCCATGTACAATATCAGCGCCCCCCAGGGATCTCAGGCGGTATTGCAATGTCATAGTCAGCGAATGGTGTGGACGCAAGACCGCTTAAAGGACCGCCAAAGGGTCGTACATTGGGATTTACTTCGTAGTGGCCCAGACCATGCTATGGAACGCGTTATAGACATGTTTTCTGCTGGAGACCAGCGCATCTACAATGGCTACAACCAGGGACGCATTAACATGCCCAAGACTGCTTTTAAGGATGGCAACTTCTCATTGGTAATCAAAGGTGAGATACTTTTTGGCAATTCAGATGCAAGTCTGCCTTTTTGTAAAGAACATCATAGTAACTACAGTAACAACTACACAGAATGGTTTAGAAGCCACCTAGCTATATCTATTCAAACTACTCAAGTATTCAAACTACACAAGGCCTACAGTATATAACTTTAACATTAAGCCCTGATGTTTCTTTTCTAGTGAACTAATGCTTTTTTTTTCTGGGTTCGTACAGATGTTGCAATGAGTGACAAAGGAATCTACTCCTGTAACCTGCATCATCATTACTGTCACCTGTATGAGTCAATCAAAGTCCAGCTCAATGTCACTAAATCAGGTTGGTAAATTCGCTTCTTATTTCAGAGGAGGTTTTTGTCTGGCTATTCTTGGCATTTAACCTGCGTCTTGATCAGACTGTTCAAGTTCGTGCCAAATAAGGAGCTGGCTGCTGATTAAAGAATGGAAAGAATGTGAAGACTATTTGAAAAAAAAAAAAAGCGCTTTTCTTTTCATCTCCAGTTACCAACCTTTCAAAAAATATGTGAGTTTATAAACAGCATTATTGTGAAATATTATTTAAATTTAAAAATGTTTTCATATGTAATTTATTCCTGTGATTGCAAGTAGGATTTTTTGTCACGATTTGGTGCTGAAGAAAGATTTCTTATTTTCAATATGGAAAAAGTTATACTGCTTAATTGTTTTGTAGAAGCCATGATAATTTGATAAAAGTTTAAAAGAATTTTGTAATTTTATGAGTCTTTATATGACGCATAATATATATGGGCCATTCTACAGAATGAGTCCAAAGTCAGAGTTGTCTTTTTTCCCTAAAAAATGGTATGTATGCAAATTGTAAAATATCCAAGGTACACATTTCTAGTAATTGTGCAGTTTATTCTCATATTGTATTTTTAGAAAGTCCTTTCCACAAATTTGTCACTACTGAAACACAGTAATAATAACTTAATTATAAGGGTTATATTGATAGGATTTTGTACATATATTCTAAATTGTAAATATATATTTTTTTCTATTTTATAATTTTTTTTCAGAGGTAAGTCAATTACTGTTACATTTTGTAACATTTTTCAAGTGTCATTTATGAGATTTGTTATCTTTTGAATTCAAATTTTTTGTAAAAGGCAAAAAGTTGATCATACCGATTTCAAAGTTAAGGATTCATTAGTTTGAATATACATTGAACCAAAAAGTATCATAACATCTTAGTTGATAATTTAGTATACTTTATTTTTGACAAAACATCCCAAATTTCAGCTGAGACATTTTCGGTAGAGACAGTAATGTTTTGGTAGCACCACATCACATTGCAGAATTTTAACCCACACTCGAAAACTCTACTAAAACATGCTAAAATACAAAAAAAATTCCATAACTGTACTACAGTTTTGTTTATTTAGTGGCAATTTTAGAGAATAACACCCAAAACAAGGATGTCACTACCGAAACTTCAAATGTTTCAGTTGTGGCTGTTTCGTTGTGACAATTTTAGATACTTTTGAGCTTACCTCAAAGATGTTAATCAGTATATGGTTAGCTAGCACAGTTCTGAACAGTTGTCCACATATAAAATCTAAATGTTATGGAATAACACCTAAAAAAGTGTGCTTAATTATAAAAAAATAGTATTCAGTAGTGATGTTCCTTAAATTTACACAGGATTTTTAGACTTTTGAACACATTTACTTGCCTAGCTACTTACAACTTGTAGCTATGAGAGAGAGGGACACAAGAATATTTCCTGATCATAAATGTAGGGGTGTAGGTAAAATCAGTCTCAGCCAATGGACTAAAACATGCACTGTTTCGGTAGTGACATGAAAAATGCACATATTTTATTACGTCAAGTTTCATGATTTACAAAGAAAATATGAAATAAGTATTTTTTTTTTTTACTTTTTAAAAAAATCTAAAAGATATTTTTAAAAACAACAATGGAAAACATACAGGTATGTGCCAAATCGAGGAAAAGTCCATTTATTTCAATAATTTGTTTCAAAAAGTGAAACTTGTATGTTATATTATTTTTGATTGAAATTAGTTATATTTCAAGCCTTTATTTGTTTCAATTTTGATGATTATGGATTAAAGACACAAAAAAAACAAATCCAGTATTTCACAAAATTAGAATATTTCGTGTGACCAATAAAAAAAAGGATCTTAAACACATGTTGGCCTTCTGAAAAGTGGCATGGAGGCGATCAGCCTTTGACACATTTGAGGTGTTATGGTAGCCCAAGTTGCTTTGATATTGGCTTTAGCTTGTCTGCATTTCTGGGTGTCTGTTCCCTCATCTTCTTTTTGACAATACCCCATAGATTTCCAATGGGGTTTAAGTCAGGCGAGTTTGCCGGCCAATCAAGTACAGTTATTCCATGGCTATTAAACCAGGTACTGGTAGTTTTGGCTTTGTGGGCAGGTGCCAAATCCTGCTGGAAAATTAAATCATCATCTCCAAAAAGCTTGATTATACATATCAAGCCACTCCTGAACCAAAAGCAACGTCAGAAGCGTCTGTGCTGGGCTAAGGAGAAAAAACACTGGTCTGTTGTCCAGTGGTCCCAAGTCCTGTTTTCAGATGAAAGTAAATTTTGCATTTCATTTGGAAATCAAGGTCCCAGAGTCTGGAGGAAGACCGGAGAGGCACAAAAGTCAAGCTGCTTAAAGTCCAGTGGGAAGTTTCCACAGTCAGTGATGGTTTGGGGAGCCATGCACTTCATGCTTCCTGCTTCCAACAAGCTTTTTGGAGATGATTTTATTTTCCAGCAGTATTTGGCACCTGCCCACAAAGCCAAAACTACCAGTACCTAAGTTTAATTGCCATGGAATATCTGTACTTGATTGGCCGGCAAACTCGCCTGACTTAAACCCCATTGAAAATCTGTGGGGTGTTGTCAAAAGGAAGATGAGGGAACAGAGACCCCAAAATGCAGACGAGCTGAAGGCCAATATCAAAGCAACTTGGGCTACAATAACACCTCAACTGTGTCAAAGGCTGATCGCCTCCATGCCACGCCGCCTTGATGCTGTAATTAGTGCAAAAGGAGGCCCAACAATGTACTGAGGACATAATACAGTACATTAACACACATTTCAGAAGGCCAACATGTGTTTAAGATCCTTTTTTTATGGGTCACATGAAATATTCGAATTTTGTGAAATACTGGATTTGTTTTGTTTTTTGTCTTTAATCCATAATCATCAAAATTGAAACAAATAAAGGCTTGAAATATTTCACTTTGTGTGTGGTGAACTAATATAACATACAAGTTTCACTATTTGAAACAAATTATTGAAATAAATGGACTTTCCCTCGATATTCAAATTTTTTCAAAAAAAAAAATACTGTATTTTTTTCATAAGTTGAAATTTTGCAGTTAGAGTTCGGGACAGCCACCTCCCAATTGAATGTACCCAATAAATGATGATTTTATGTATATTAAGCTTACTGATATTTTAAATATAATTGTCTGTTTCGATAGAAAATAGAAGGATCTTAAACATTTAATAAAATCTAAGAATTCTTAAATGCTTTTTAAATGTTTTTTGGTTGTGGGACAGCAGTTTGCACCAATTCTATAGAATGGCTCATATATAAAATACATGTGTTGCATACTCATCCAGCTGTGGTTTTCTCTCAGCACGAAAGGAGAGGCGGTTTTGGGATGGCCAGAAGGCAGTGTATGTGGTTCTGGTGGGCAGCACGGTGGTTCTCCCTTGTGTTAACCGCCGGCCCATCTGGACAGAGGGCAACAGTCAGGAAGACCAACAACAAGTGGTTCACTGGGACCGTCAGCCTCCAGGGGTCCGACACGACCGTGCCGATCGGCTCATCGACCTGTACGCTTCTGGTGAGAGGCGTCACTACGGACCGCTGTTTGTTCAGCAAAAGATGAACATTTCTGCCACAGCGTTCTCTCAGGGAGATTTCTCTCTGACCATCTCAGACATCCATCCCCTGGATCGGGGGATATACTCCTGTCATCTCCACCATCACTACTGCGGCCTGCACGAGAGACGCATCTTCCAGCTTACCGTGACACCTCCAATCCCTCAGATCCCTCAGGAACCCACAGATGAACCTCAGTATCTTCCAAATGAAGACCCAAGTAAGTGAAACACCCACTTTTTAATTCAAAGGTACTAGTGAAAGAACTACCATTTTCATTCTTTAAGCATTTTAGAATTATGATATGGTATGGGGATTACACAACTGAAATGAATTGAGTAAACTGAGTCTAAATTGTCTAAAGTCTAAGATTTATTTGTGGTCAACTTGTTACTAGTCATGTAAAGTAACATTTTCATAGCACACAGGGGATTTTCCATAGTTATCCCAGAAGTTTCCCCAATGTTGCTGCTGTCAGGAGTTATTTTTTGTTGCTTTGGCTAGTTGACTTGTTTGCACCACAGGTTTCAGTAAATATTTTTCTTCTGAATGCATGTCTGCAGCTTATAAAGTGTTTAAAATGGTTGTCAGCAGAATTGGCACATAGCTCACAAGTTGCATGTGGATAAATGCCAGTGCAGACCACTTAAACAGCTAGAAGTAAATGTAAGACAACAGAACGCCTTTCTTGGAGCATCTTCAGAACGTTCGTGAAGAAATGTGTTGATTAGTATATTTGCAATTTAGAGCCCCAGCCTAGGGAGTTGTCCTGATTTAATTTGCCTTTATTTGTTAAAGTTCTAGATTTGTCATTTCCTTGTAATCACAAGAGAAAAAGTCAAATGTTGATGCTCAATTTTACAGTATTTGGTCAGCATTTAATGAGCCAAAGAAAGAGACACTCAACACCCAGGACCTCCCTTTTATGTCTTCTCAATTTAATCTGTATTGGCTATGTAATAAACAAATGTAAGAAAAAGAAATGAGAAAGAAAATAGGGTGGATGTAATCACAGGGCATGAACTTAAACAATCGTGACCTAACAGTCTGAGGTAAGTCTGCAGATAGGGTTACCCTGCCGTCTGGGTTGCCACGTTCACGTTCATTAAAATGCAGCAGTTCTCCTTTAAAGCTTATTCTTCTTTCGCTTCAAGCACGCTTCTTTTTCTCTTGTTTTTTTTCACTCGCATTCCATGCCGTTCCCTCTCCCACTGTCACAGCCCGCTTTCTCAGTTTGAGTTCTGCTCTGGTTCGGATCATTCGATAGCCATATGTTTTCCTTTGAGGTACTGCCAGGCAGACAGGAGGAAAGGAGGATAAGAAAGTGCTTTTTTATTTGCATAAGACAGGGAGGTAGGCGATGTGAACTGGGAGATGAAAATAAGGAAGGAAATACATAAGGGACATAGAAGTTTCAATGATTTTTTTTACAGAGAAGAGAGTTGGGGGGAAAGACGGGTGGGGCAGAAAAACCACTAATAAGTGAATGTGGGAAAGTCATTTTCTGTGGGTTAGTAATACTGCGTCTACTGGACCATAGACTACACAAACCTCAGTGGAATCTTGTGGATAATCACAGACTTTTAGGCAAGAAAGAGCTAAACACATTCTGCACGGCTGAATTCATTATTAACAAAATATTTCTGCATGGCCTATTTTTTTTGGCAAAGAATTGTGTTGTTCTGCTTTGCAGTGTCTGTATTTTGTTTTGTTGTCAAGTGTTTGTCTTGGCTCTCTTTCTTGAGTTTAAAAGATAGCTCTGTCTTCATTAATCACCCTTATATCATTTCAAACCCCTATGACTTAGCTAAGCTTTAAAAAGGTAGTAAAAGCACATTAAAGTTTGTCTTGGCTCTCTTTCTTGAGTTAAAGGGATAGTTCTGTCTTCATTAATCACCCTCATATCATTTCAAACCCCTATGACTTTCTAATGTGGAACACATCAAGGAAGCTTTAAAAAGGTTGTAAAAGCACATTAAAGTCCTAATGAAATCAAAATAGAAGCATTTTTGGCTGTTAGTGTAAATATGATAGCCTTAAGGTTATCTGTAAGCTTGTATGTTCCAAAACAATGAAAGAAATTGCATTTACAAGATAGAAGTATTCGAAACTTACAGTCTCTAACTTCCACCAATATGAATCAACTATTCTGATGACATCACCCTGCACTTCAGCGTCTCATCGAACTTTCTGTCCAATCAAATGCTCTCTAGAACAGACACTGAAGCTGTGGCTGAAATCTGTCACTTGTTCACAGAGTTAGTAGTTTCTGTAGGGCAAATGGCACATAATGCAATATATAGAAGACAGGGAACGATTCAGACAGTGTAAGTATTCTTTCCATTGGGGTGAAAGAAGTCTGGTTTCGCGTTGGCATCAATGTTTACTTTGAATGGAGTGAAATCAAGCGTTGCCTAACTGATTTGTGGGTACGTTGCGTTGCGTCACTGGTGTTGCTTGCGGCAGAAAACTTCAACTTTAAGCGCCACTGCCATGCTAGCCAATCCTGTTTATGCAACACCAGAAAAGTAGTATGATTGGCTGTTGTCACTGTCACATAAGCACTAAGCTTTAGACACGTCCTCCATCAAGCGTTGTGAATGTACCGCTACCAAGCTCAACGGCTCTGGCCCAAGCTGTGATATAAACAAAACACTATTGGCTATTTAAAAAAGGAGGCGGGACTGCTTGATATGTCCTGCCCAGTGTTCCTGTTTCATTTGAAATTACCTCAACACATAGAATAACACTGTGTGTTGCAAAGCACTTCAGTGGACCAAACAACATGTGCTTTGTATTCCAAGCTTTTATCAAGTTTGTGTTCGGAACAAATCAAAATTGAAGTCATTATTCACTGTTAAAGTGAAAAACATGACTCTTACCTTCGAGTATTTGTGAGATGAGTAGCTATGACTGATCAACTAATCATTCTTTTGAGTCATTTGATTGATTCTTTTGATCTGATCTGGCTGATTCATTCATGAGTTCTCAAGTTCAAATGACCCAGTTGCAGAGCATCAGCTCAATGGAGGGGAAGATAATCAGTGACAAATAACACTGAAGATGTAAAATGTGGTAAATGGCACGTAGTGCACAATATAGAAGATAGGGAATGATTTAGACTGTAAATATACTTTTCTTTTCTTTTTTTTCTTTTTTTTTTGAGTGCAAAAACATACAACATGGTAAACGCAGAAAAAACAACAACAAAAAACAATACCAACAACAAAAACAGCAATGATAATAAATGAAAATGAGCAAAAATGACAATCTGAATAATAGTAATGTTATAAGTAGTATTAGCATGTTTAGAAATAATAGAAATAACCATAAATTGAAATAATCGATGATGATAACAATGATATTTTGTGATGACAGTAACAGTAATATCAATAATAACAGTAATAATAATAATAATAATAATAACAACAACAATAATACTAAAGATGGTGATGACAATAATATGTTGTGATGATGTAACAGTAATATCAATAATATTAACAGCAATAATAATAATAATAATAATAGTAGTAGTAATAACAATAATAGAGACTTAGATGTAACGGTGATATTTTGTGATGATATTTTGTAATGACGGCAACAGTAATATCACTATTAATAATAATAATAAATAAATAATAATGATATAGTCACAATAGTAGTTATTAAATATATTTATATAAAGAAGAAATTTAATAATGAACCATACCCAACACATACCACACCTATCCTAGCTTCTGTTTCAGTGTGCATGTTTTTTTTGTTTTGTTTTTTGTTTTCCTCCTTCTTCTCTCTATTCAAGGCATCATTATAGACATCATATGTATGTAAGCTTAAGCTGAAGTGCTGCATTAAAAGAAGGGTGTAAAGGGTGACGTCAAGCGATGCCGAACTAAATTGTGGGTCTGTTGCATCGTGTCACTGGTGTTGCTTGCGGCAGAAGTTGAAAACTTTTGTAGTGTAAATACAGGCGTCAGCTAATTAGATCACTTTATGCAAATACCATAGGGCAGACGCTAGCCAATAGTTCATGCACCACCAGAAAAGTAGTGTGTTTGGCTGTTGTCACTATGACGGTCACATGAGTACTTAGCTTCTTACACGTCCTCTGTCAAGCATCGGCGCTGATGCCCCATATGAATGCACCGTTACCAAGCTCGGCTCTGGCCCAAGCTGTAATATAAACAAAACGCTATTGGCTATTTAAAAAAGGAGGCGAGACTGCCTTGATATGTCCCACCCAGTATTCCTGTTTCAGTTGAAATTACCTCAACACATCAAATAACACTGTGTGTTTCAAAGCACTTCAGTGAACCTTTAAAATATCATAAAAAATTGTCCAAACAACATGTGCTTTGTATACCAAGTCATTATTCACTGATAATGTGAAAAAACATGACTCTTACCTTTGAGGGTTTGTGAGATATGTAGCTATGAGTAGCTATGACTGATCAACTAATCATTCTTTTGAGTCATTTGATTGATTCTTTTGAATCTGGAGAGGAAGATAATCAGTGCCAAATGACTCTGAAGCTGTTAAATGTGGTACTTCGATGACCAAATGTTATTTTTGGGGTGAACTGTTCCTTTAAAACATCACATTTCCTCAAAACTTCTAGCTATATTTTGTTCCTTCTTGATTTCTTTTAATGATTGTCTCCTCCCTTGTGCATTCCATTTCCCTTTTTCTGTTTCTTTAATTTTCTGTTGGTCCGCCTTGCCTGTGTTGCTCCCTTTCTCACTTCCTACTGCATGGTTTTCTCTTTTTAGGCCACTTTCTCTTTTTTTACCCTCCGACTTCGTCCTTTTTGGGATTTTTTGGACAGCGTCTTGTTTATCTGCAGGAAAAGGGAAGTTTGCTTCATCTGTAAAGCATCTGGCCAGCTGTAGCTAGAGCTTAACAGCAGACCATAAGCCATAAGGAGGAGACTGTAGTGGATTTAGGTCAGCCCACCCTCAACATCCCCTCATTCCCCCTTCAACCCTTCCCTCAACCCCTTTCTTAAGCCATCCAAAATGTGTCAGGCCTTCCTCTGTCTTGTTTAAGCATGAAGAAAAAGACAACTGTCTGGATCCAGAACAGCCATTACATAAAAGCATTTCCTTTTAGGACTTTACATAATTCTGTTTATCCTCGTATAGTTCAGCCGTTTTAGACCAGGTGGTTGTAATCATGTGAAGCACTCACTTACAGCTTTCCCGGGATCTGGCATATCAATAACTGTTCAAAAGTTGCAAGGTTTGAGCATATTGATGTTCCCCTATGGTCTTTAAAGCAGGACGGTCCAAGACAAGTCTCCGTGGAAGTGCTGTTCTAGATTGTTTGGCCCAGAAATGTTCAGCTTTTATCATGAGCCCAAACTCAACATCATCATAAACACAGCTATTCCTGAAGACATCTGTTCGTGAACAAGCAGGAAATAGTAAGCCTGCTTCTCAAGATCTGGGAGATTTTATTTATTTATTTATGATTTTAATTATTTGGGAAGGGAAGTCTGAAGCTAAGCAAAACATATCTTTGCATAACAACTATAAATCACTCTTAAGGAACTACTTTTGTGGTTTATTTGAGGTAAAAGATAAATGAAAGATAAAGAAATGAATGTCTTTTATGTAGTTTCTGTTTCAGTAAAAATGCATTTTATTAAAGGCACAACAGTACAGTGTTGTGACAGTACACATTATATTGCCTTTACCACGGCTCTTGACTGCCAGTAACCAGTCATATCCGGCTTTTTATGAGGTCTTCTAAATAACGAGGGTAGAAGATCCTTCAGCTGTTACTGATTACAGTAATCTACCCTACATTATTAGCCTGTGTTTGTTCCCCTCAGTGCTCTGGGTTGAAACAGAGACAATAAGAGGTTAAGATTGAGATTACAGGGCAGAAACTGCTTTTCATGGGTAACAATTACTTAATGGCTGTGTTTAAACACAGTAGAATTTGCTTGTTTTCACAGAGAGTGGGTGGTAGAAAGATTACATTACAAACATCTGAATTTGTAGTGGTCTAGTATCAATATTACCAATATTATTACGTTAATTTTAAAGGGATAATTCACCCCAAAATGAAAATTCTGTCATTAATTACTCACCGTTTGTTCCAAACACTGCGAAGTTAACTTTTAGAGCAAAAATTTACAGATAATGTACTCACCCCCTTGTCATCCAAGATGTTCATGTCTTTCTTTCTTCAGTTGTAAAGAAATTGTTTTTTGAGGAAAACATTTCAGGATTTCTCTCCATATAGTGGACTTCTATGGTGCCCGTGAGTTTGAACTTTCAAAATGCAGTTTATATGCAGCTTTCAAAGAGCTAAACGATCCCAGCCGAGGAAGAAAGGTTGTATCTAGTGAACCAATCAGTTATTTTCTAAAAAAAAAATTGACAATTTATATACTTTTTAACCTCAAATGCTCGTCTTGTCCAGCTCTGAAAAGCTCCAATCTCATTTTCTCCTCCAACTTCAAAATCGCCCTACATCGCTGTTTTACCTTTTCTTGTAAAGGGTGTTTGATCTTCTTTGCACGTTCACTTTGTAAACACTTTGTTGGTACTTCTGCAGCACTATAGGAAGATTTTAAGTTGTAGAAGAAAATGAGATGGGAGTTTTTCGACATACCCTAACTGTCTTGAACCGGAATACAGAGTACACTCAGTTTGAATGAGTATTCAAGGTTAAAAAGTATATAAATTGTCAATTTTTTTTTAGACAATAACCAATCGTTTCGCTAGATAAGTCCCTTCTTAATCGGCTGGGATCATTTAGAGTTCTTTGAAGCTGCATTTAAACTGCATTTTGGAAGTTGAAACTCGCGGGCACTATAGAAGTCCACTACATGGAGAGAAATCCTGAAATGTTTTCCTCAAAAAACATAATTTCTTTACGACTTAAGAAAGAAAGACAGGAACATCTTGGATGACAAGGAGGTAAATTATCTGTAAATTTTTGTTCTGGAAGTGAACTTCTCCTTTAAGACTTTTGCTCATCTTCAGAACACAAATTAAGATCTTTTAGATGAAAGCTGAGAGTTTTCTGACTCTGCATAGACAGCAATGCAACTGACACGTTCGAAACCCAGAAAGGTAGTAAGGACATTGTTAAAATTTATTTTTGTGAACACGCAACTGAAGACTGACAGAAAAGAAGAAATTGTTGAATAAAGTCTTTATTTTTTGCACACAAAGAATTCTCATAGCTTTATAAAATTAAGGTTGGACCCCTGGAGTCACATGTACTATTTCAACAATGTCCTTACTACCTTTCTGGGCCTTAAACATGGTAGTTGCATTGCTGTCTATGCAGGGTAGAAATCTCTCGGATTTCATCAAAAACATCTTAATTTGTGTTCCGAAGATGAATGAAGGTCTAAGAGGTTTTGAACAACATGAGGGTAATTAATTAATAACAATTTATTTTTTATTTTGGGTGGACTATCCCTTTAAGAACTGAGAATCTCTCTGTGATTTTCAGCCATGGCTCCTTGTAAGGTCCAAACATAATATTCTCTGAGTGATTTTCCACTTCTCATAACACTAAGGACTATGAAATCGCACAGTATTTTGTCATTTACTGTCGCCATTTTAGTCTGCGTGTCTTTATTATGTCTGTATCATAGACGAAGAGGTGCAAGTTTGGCTTATTTATTTAATTTATTCAATTTTCCTGTGGAAGCATAATGACAACGTCACTCAGTAAAATAGACCACATTGTACCTCCCCATTTCCCCGCCATCCTCCCTCTGTTTTCCACCACTCTTCTTATTTAAATCCATGCTTTCCTGCCAGGAAAAAAAATTCTAGCTGAAAAAACACGTGGCAGTTTCCGGTCCTTCTCACAGAATTCAGAGTACAATTAAAATAAACAAGTGCATAACTCTGCTGCTTAAAACTAAGCGTTTACACTTGTAAGTTTGTCCAAAGCCACTTAGAATGCATTCGAATTACACATTTATCAGTGTGTGTATTTTTGAGAATCAATCCCATGACCTTGGTGTTGCAAACACAATGTTCTGAACTCCAGAAACGAGCAATGCACTCTCTCACCTTCAACATCTGTTTAGCCCTAATGCCAGATCTCTTTGTACTGCTTCTTCAGTTGTCTTTAGCTGTGGGTCAAGCCCTTACATGTTCATGCTAATGTTTTTTTTTTGGTGTTTGAGCAAAATGAATTCTGCTTTATAGCAGGTTAATCCTTGTTTTGTTGAAATATAATTATTTTATGTCATATTTATAGAGTATGTAAGCTAATGTGAAGCTGAATAAATAGCTCAGGAGGTGATATTGGTCCCATTCTCTCAGGATATGAAATCAGATTATGATTAAACCTATAATGTCTGTCCTTCAGAAGTGCTGAAGTTTGCTTTTCCACAGCACAAGATTGTGTGTAACCATAAACCTCTGTATGCAGCTTTATAGTAAGACAGGGCCCTCTGGTGGTTACTGAAAATGACAAAAAAAGATCAAGTTCAAGGCCAAACTCCTCAATACATATTCTTGATCATCTTCTCTTTTAGACATCAATATGGTGGAAGTGCCGCCGCATGTAATCAACGTCATCTTGCCAGAGCAAAGAAGTCACTTCCTGCATCAGCTGGGCTATATCCTGGCAACTCTCCTTCTATTGGCCCTTATCGTGTTGGCTATTGTTCTCCTCACACGTCACTGGAAAAGACAAGGTTTTTATTGGTCCTTTTCATTTGTCAATTTCATCATTAAATTTTACTGGTAGACTACAGTAAAAATATAATATTATTAGTATAATATGTCACTGTTTACTTTATTTTGTTATCCTCATTTACATAAATGAACTATAGTGTCCTGCACTGACTTTTAAAAAAATATTACAAATTATATCTGGTGTCTGAATAATTTTTGGTTTGACTGTGTATATATAACATGCAGACAATATATGACATTATTATGCTCAAATATTATGTACTCTGTACTTAATTTAATATTTGCATTTTTTTAAAACAGGCCAAGATTTTGATCCACGGAAAGTCGAAAGCCCACCTCTGCCGACGGTGTCGTATGTGTGAGTACCCACTGCTGTTAAAACACCATCTGTGAGCATTAGCTATGCATAAAGCATCAACTGTCAATGTGTGTCATATTTCTAGGGGCCACACGTCATGTGTTAAGAAAGAATATGAGCGAAGCATCCCAGAGTTGAAGCCAAGCAACCAAGAGGAGACGAAGCTGGGTAAGTTTACCTCATATTTCTTTTCAAAATGCACCCTCTGTAGGGATATAATGATATTTTCGCGGTCATGTGATGATATGAAACAATAGGTAATCCGGAAAAAGTTTTAAAAATTTATTTAAACTTCTCATTCTAACATAAAAGGTCTTTAAAGTTGTGTTTTGGGTCATTATGCTTTGACACAGTATCCGTCAAACTAACGTAAATTGAAAGCACAATATGGCTTAATCTCTTCATCAGATCTGTTTTCGCTGCGTGTTTCAAAAATGAAGCACTTACTTCATTCAGGCGATCAGCTCGTGATCCAGTGTTTTCCGTGCCTCAGAACGGCTCAGTTCACAGTGAATGCAGTGAACTTGTTTATCGCATGTGTTGTGAGTTTAGTGTGTTTGGGAGTGCAACGGCCACCAGTTGTGCTTCATTTCTTCATTCATTTCACTAGATTTGTAGTGAGATGTGTTTTCGTAAGCCTGTTTTCACTGAAGCTGGAGTTCGTCTTCAAAATAAAAGCTCTAATGTTGTTTCCGTCAAAATAAAAGCTTAAAAGTGCAGTATGAATTGCTGACAGCTAGCGGTTTAAATGGGTAGCGTTACTACAGTATATTTTCAAAATTTTCAAGTGTAGAAATTAGGAAAGAGGTATTGTAATTTCCTTACTGTAGTGTACAGCAAAAATAATATACCTATGAAATATTCATTTTCATATATTTTACAGAGCAATTGTTTTACAATATATGGTTATTAATGTCATATGAATAACAATAATATAAAATTATTTGTTTGGCTTCTGAAAACACCTGTGTGAATGTAATTTAGACTGCGACAGTATACCACAAATAAAAAAGGGTTGAGTCCCCTTTAAAGTTCAGGTATAAGTCAGTTCACTGACTTTTCTGACTTAAGTTTTCTTAGTTAAGAACATGGATTGAAGCTTTGAACTCTCAAAATGCATTAGATAGAAGAATTTAACTTTAAAAATGTACAGAATTTTCATTTTTTCAGATTCTTAATTTGTCTTTTAATATCGCAATAAGTATTGTATTGTGGACTTTATATCGGGATATTATCGTATTGTGAGATTTTGATATTGTTATATCCCTAACCACCTGTGAAAACACTTGGACAAATGTATTTCACTTTGTCTCCGCAGACTACAAGAACAATCTTCTGAAGGAAGCGGAAATGTCCAAACTCTGCTCCCCAAAATCCATTGACCTGGACAGAGGTAAAATCATTGGTTATGATTGTTTTCTGACATTTGTCCATTTGTCCATTATTAGTTCTTTTGAACGTCATATTCATTAAAGCCTCTTGAAAATTTTTTTTTGGGTTTCCACAAAATTATGTTTTGGTTTCAACTGTGATAAATAATAAGGAATGTTTTTGTGCAGCAAATCAGCAAATTAAAATGATTTCAGTACACTGATAACTGGATACAATATTACACAGTATTACTGTTTTAATGTATTTTTAAACAAATAAATGCAGCCTTGGTGAGGAGTGTACATAGATAGATAGATAGAAATTCACAAATTCTCTCTTTTTAAAGGTCCACTGAAGTGCATTGAAACATGCAGCATTATTCTGTGTTGACGTAATTTCAACTGAAACAGGTAGACAGGATGGGACATATCAAGCAGTCACACCCCCTTTTTAAAATGGCCAATAGCGTTTCGGTTATATCACAGCTTGGGCTAGAGCCGTTGAGCTCAGTAAAGCCACATTTGACAGAGTATGACAGCCACAATCTCATCCATGTTGATATAAAATATAGCATTCTGTGTAGAATTTAAATAGGTCCAATATGTTTTGTGGTCTGCGGCGACCAGCACATATGATTCGCTCCATGCCATCGGAGCAGGCTGTGTGCACGCTATGGCAGTTTGTGTGACTATATTCGCCCTAACGGAATGCATACAGTGGCATGCGAAAGTTTGGGAACCCCTTGCAGAATCTGTGAAAATGTGAATAATTTGAACAAAATAAGAGAGATCATACAAAATGCATGTTATTTTTTATTTAGTACTGTCCTGAGTAAGATATTTAACATAAAAGATGTTTACATATAGTCCACAAGACAAATAATACCCTTTTCAAAAGTTTGGGAACCCTTGGTTCTTAATACTGTGTGAGGTTACCTGGATGATCTACAACTGTTTTTTTGTTTTGTGATGGTTGTTCATGAGTCCCTTGTTTGTTCTGAACAGTTAAACTGAGCACTGTTCTTCAAAAAAAATCATCCAGGTCCTGCAGATTCTTCAGTTTTCAAGCTTATTTTGCATATTTGAACCCTTTCCAGCAGTGACTGTATGATTTTGAGATTCATCTTTTCAAGGAGGAACCACAATGCATTAAGAGCCAGGGGGTGAAAACTTTTGAACAGGATGAAGATGCCCAATTTTTGTTGAAACATCATTGTTTTCCATTTAGTACTGCCCTTCTGAAGCAACAGAAGATACTTGTATGTTTCCTGGAAGACAAATGTAGTACAATTTACCTCCAAAAGTTTTCACCCCTTGGCTCTTAATGCATCCTGTTTCCTTCTGGAAAAAAAACTTTTTTGCTTTTTTTTAATTTTTTTTTCTCTCTGCAGAGATGGAGAAGCCATCTTGGAAATAAGGGGTACCTTGCCACTGGCTGGTCCAGGGGCAGATTTGGAAATGGACGAAGAATGAAATGCGGAGAGTGACAATATGGCACGGAAATAAGTGAAAAGGAGAAAAGGACACAGTTGTATCATTTTTTTTTTTTTTTGTCCTGACTCAAGATCCTTCATATTTTTTAGTTCTTGTGAAGCTTGTAGGAAGCACCAAAATCTCAACAGCAGTATTTTGGACAACTGATATATCAGACTAATGGCAAACAACTGTTTCAGAGCACTAAAACGACAAGCAAAAAGCAAAAATGCAAGAATATAGTCTGCATTTTTTACTGATTTGCTGTAATGCTGCCGCCCACTTTATGAGTGAGAATTAAACACACCCGGAATTATGTGTCCTGAGTGTCAGAATGTTTATAGTGGTGTGAAATTTGGGCTATATGGAAGGATGAGCTCAGAAGTTTTATGCTGGGAAGAACCATCTTATTCATTGCGGAATCAAAAAAACCTTTCCGTTTGAAATGATTTTGTAATTAAAAGGCCACAGCTGTATTGTGCAAATATTGCAGAAGCTATTGCTGCATTCACAACATGCTTTTTTATGCTTTGTTCATATTTCTCAATAGGTTTAAGCTGTGCTTTCTGAAAGCTACAATTCATAGGCATTCTTCTGAATACCTTTATCGTATTATATAAACAGCATGATTATTAAAAGCTCCATTTTAATAATCATACTAGGTCAAGTGTGTTTTGCTTTTTGAAAACTCATAATTATGCTGGATTTGTATGTTTTAAACATGGTAAAATGTTAAGTGACGATTAAAGTCTACATCCTTATGTCAGTTTAGCCCAAATATTTCATACTGCAAGTCATAATATTCTAAACCCATTTAAATCAGTATTTTTTCTCATATTTTATTCCCATTACTAACTGTTACCACTAAAAATGCTACATTTTCTTTAATGTATCACATTTCTATCACATTCTCCTGTATCCTGTTATACTGTCTCTGTTATCAATCCATGTTATCCTTTGTATATTTCATGTTTACTTTTCTCTCTGTTTACTTTTGTCGCAATTTATTTGAATATTCAAGCATTTATTGTATTTGCTTTCATCCACTTGCAATTTTTAAGTCATTTGAGGTCAAACAATTAAGTGTGAAACTGATGAAAATGCATCAAGGTACTTGTATGACATGAAAATAATTTACATTTGTAATAGTATGGCTATGAATATTCATACATGATAGAGGCAAACGTTTCTAGTTTTCTCAAATCAGTCTTATGCAATGCATACTGCTTTATCTTAGATTGAAGCTGAAGCAATGCTTTTGCCTAATATGATGTTTACACTCAGGCACCCTTTTAAATTCCTTAAATCCTCCAAATAAGAACGTGTTAATAGCATTTAGGTTGCAAGAGGAATTTGCTGGGTAGACCACAATGCTTTTGGTACATGATGCCACATAATGATTACTGGATCATTCCCATTCTGAATTGGTTTTATTATTGATCATTTCCAGTTTGCTGCCTGTTCTTTCATTCAAAGCAGAATAAAATAAACACATTTTAACCTCTGGATTTTCTTTTGCATGATGTAGGTGGTTTTTTTTTCAGTTCATCACAATTGTAGGCTCATGATGTGCCTGTAATGTTAAAGATTTATTACACCTTTTTGAGGTTTTTGATGGTTTTTGAACTGGAAACCATTAGTACAGACATTTGCAATCATCATCCATAATCCTAATCCTAATGTTTTTTGGATTAATTAAAAAAAATGTTTTAAAATAACATTCTGAAAAAAGAAATTGTTTTTGTACCTTGAACCATGAACACAAACTAATTTATTACCAAAGAAACATTACATTAATTACATTTTCTGTATGTGATATCACTGATGAGATGTTTTTTTTTTTTCTAAACGGTGTACTATAAAATGAGTAATTTATACCGAAAAATAATTGTGTTTATTTAAATTATTTTGGATGTTTCGTTTTTAATCTTCACATTTAAATTTCCCATTTAGTGATTTAATTTGAATTCAAGCATAAACTGTATAATTCTAAGTTGAAAAAGCATATTTGTTTAAATTTATTTTAAAGTGCCCCTATTATGCCATTTTAAAGGTAGTTAATATTGTTGTAATAGTCTCTTAAAACAGGTTTACATGTATGCAAGTTCAAAAAACACTTTAGTTTTCTCCAAAATTAGATTTATTTTTACCCCGTTTCTAAATGATTCGTAAACGACTCGTTTGAAGCAGTTCGAAGAATCAGTCTCTCTAAACCCCTCCTTTCCGTGAGCCCTCACTGCTGTGATTGGTCAGATGGTGCAGTCCTTTTGGATTGGTCTACCGCTACAGCGCAAAACGAAACGCCCATTGGCATAACTGAATGACAGCTGCGGAGACCTGTTAATGCATAGAAAAGATAGCCTCGATTTTACCCTATCAATTCGAGCCGGAGTCTGACGATGAAACGGTTGAAGTGGCACATAGACAAGAAACTGTTTTGCAAGCACGACCGGAGCAGGACGTTTCTCAGTGGGTGTCATATGTTAACTGTGGACAGTGTTTGCAATTTGCTTTTGTAAGCGAACCGGGCACACCTCTACGTTGTGAACTTCAACATTGTACAATCCATAACACTGCGTTAAGCCATCGTTTATCATTATCATTACTTAAACTAATAAGGCAGACAGACAGTCAAGCTGCATCAATCACAAGACTTTTTAGACTACATTGCACTCACAGCTGAACAACAGAACTACAGAAACGCAAGTTAGCCGGTTACCAAGACATGTGCGGGGTTGTTACACACCATAACGTACACAAAGACGTATTTTGAACGATCGCTAGAAAATACAATCATCAATTATAAATCATACTTACAGGTAGAAGTTCAGAGGAGCAAGCCGGTCCAAATAAACTGGGCACTGATCCATTTTTTAAAACCAAGCGTTTGGTGAATCCCGCGTTGTAACGTTACTCCCCAAGATTAGAAAAGCAGTCATCAGTAAAATGACGCGAACACAACACAAGATTGGCATTGGACTGCTGAGGTGTTGAAAAAATTTATGTTAACCACTGATAGTTTCATCTTTTGGAAGGGCATATAAAACAAATTCACTCTCACAGGCTGTCACAGCGCAGGGCGTCTTCTTGACATGATGTAACGTTAATCCACGTGAAAATGGTAGGCCTGCTGTTTGTGGGCGGGCAAGTTGTTCGCGAAATTGAACGTGGGCGGACATTATGCAAATGTGTAGCTCGTGACGTGTGGCCGTTACAGAAAAAAGATTCGAATTGCTGACGACTCGTTTAGGCGAATGTGAGCCGACTCTTTTTTTTGATAGACAAAAACTTTATTTATAGTGCACTATCAGCGTCACAACTTTGCAGATAGTTTATGTTCACATACAGCTACATGACACACTACATGAAATATCCTATTTGAAAAGGCATAATAGGGGCACTTTAACACAAAATTTTAATTAAGGGGTAACAATATACAATAAATTTTTATTAACTAACATTTAAAAAAATACTGTCAAGGAATGATCAGGAAAGCCAAGGATGGGCATGCAGAAGGGATACTTTAAATTAGTCATAAATATACTTATAAATGTTCAAAAGTAGGGTTCAAGTGTATTTGTAACTATATATAGTTTTTTTAAATACAGATATAGTATGTTAAAAGCACATTTTAGTTTTATTTCATGGTGTCTCAAAATAGCACAGTTGAGTACACTTAGATTGTATTAAGTTTATCCTAAAATATACTTAATACTATTTTTTTAGTACATTAAAGGTGCAGTGTGTAGATTTTTGCGGCATCTAGCGGTTAAGTTTTGAATTGCAACCTGATTGCAACCAACGGCTCCGTCCACCGCTCACCCCTCCCTTTACAGAAACTACGGCAACCGACACGCGATTAAGATGTCGTCGTTTCAGACAGCAAAGAATAATGAAGTTTCTTTTAAAACGTAAATAAGAGAATTATATTTACTTGACAATTCAATAAAACGATGTTATTGTGAATATTGCAGTTACTTGTTCATCATTGTGTCAGTGTTTTTTCCCAAGAACAGCAGTGATGAAACGCGATCTGTAGAGCAGTTTGTCCGTTCAGGGCTACAGTAGAAACATAACGGCGGCTTCCATGTGAGGGGACCCGCGGTGTATGTAGATATAAACTGGTAATTGTAAGGTAATAAAAACATAATGGTTAATTAAGTAAGGTCTTTATTCACCCCTGAAAACATAGTTATGTATATGATATTGCATTTCTGTCTAGAGATAATCTTAAATATTACACACTGCACCTTTAAGTACAAAATTAGTGTGCAAAAATAGAGCACTTTTAGTACAATACAAAAAAGTATATTTAGTGTACTTAAAGTGTATTTTAGCACACTTTTTTCACAGTTTGTATTTTTTTTAATATATGACTATTATACTTTAAACTATTCTTAAATATATTTATAAATGTTTAAAATTAGGGTTCAAGTGTATTTCTAGTTGTAACTAAATATGTTTTTTAAATAAAGATATAGTATGTTAAAAGCACATTTTAGTTCAATTTCAGGGTGTCTCAAAATAGCACAGTTGAGTACACTTAGATGGTAGCCTATTAAGTTTATCTTAACATATACTTATTACAATTTTTGTACAATAAATTAGTGTGTGAAAATAGAGCACTTTTAGTACATTACTGAAAAGTGTATTTTAGTGCACTTTTTTTTTTTTTTTTACCTGGGAGTCCATGTGACAGTGTTTCAAACTTAATATGTGACGCAGAGCAGAAGAAATGTCGAATAAAGTTGTTACTTTTGTTTTGTTTTTTGCACACAAAAAGTATTCTTGTAGCTTCATAAAATTATTGTTGAACCACTGATGTCACATGGACTATTTTGTTGATATTCTTGGTACCTTTCTGGGCCTTGAACATGATGGAAGGATCCTCGCTGTCTATGCATGGTCAGAAAGCTTTCAAATTTCTTTAAAATATTTGTGTTACGAAGATGAACAAAGGTCTTAAGGGTTTGAAACGACACGAGGGTGAGTAATTAATGACAGAATTTTCATTTTTTGGTGAACTATCCCTTTAATTCAAATCCAACTTGAATCCAGACTGAGTGCATGGCTTCTGTCTAGCACACGATGGCAGCACGGCGCAGAAGAACGGCTCGGATATTCCAGGCTGATTCTCTCAAGGATGTGAACCTTTCCTTCCTGTTTCGGTAACACAGGCAGCAGAACCTCCGCATAGTGGGCTGCACTAGACATCTATCAGGTCTCCATAATGGCTGTGTTCTTAGCCCTAGCTTTACAAAGTCGCTTAATTCATAGCTTCAATCGCGCCAAATGCGTGATTGTATTCATTTAGCATCCGTTATTTTAGATATTTTATTTATTGTCGCCTCACGTCTGTATAGACAGCATCAGGAACACGCGCTGTTCTCCGGCAATTGTTCCCACCATATTCTCATGGCGGAGACTAAAATCATTTACCATATAGACGAGGAGGAAACTCCTTATTTGGTGAAACTGTCAGTAGCTCCGGAGAAGGTAACTTTGGCAGATTTCAAAAATGTCCTCAGCAACCGACCGGTCAACAGCTACAAATTCTTCTTTAAATCTATGGATCAAGATTTTGGGTAAGTCGAATGATGGGAATTGTCGTTGTATTCATTCATTTGTTCGATTCAATCCAGGGTGCGAATGAAGCTGTCATCGCGGCGGCGATGATTTGTCATCATTGGCACCTGCCTGTCAGTGCTGATGATGACTGTATCATCTCTTCCTTTGTGAGATCAGCACCAGAATAGGCTACAGTCATGCTCGTAACGTTAGCTGTTCAGTATACCATAGCACAACACACTGTACATCTTTGATTTGCATTTTGAACTGGTAACGGTAACCGAAGTTTGACCTTTAGCAAGAGAAGTGAGAACACAACCAGCTATAAATAACAGACACTTGTCAATCACAGACAAAAAAAATGACATTAATCTTTGACTGATTCCTGATTTCCTCTTAGTGGATAAAAACATCTTAAACCAGCCTAAGCTGGTTTGCTGCTCTCCCAGTTTGAACAGGCGAGTCAGTTTTACTGTTTATTCCTGCTGGTCAGACTGGGAGACCATCTTAACTACCTAAGCTGTATTTTCTCCATCTCTACATGTGTCAGCATGGACATTTGTGATGTTATGCTGGTAATTTGTTATGAGATACTTTGGTTGGATTTGCAAAGCAGTGTGCATCTGAATGCTGTTTTAAAGACTATTTTGATCAGTTTGGGGCTCTGGTTGATGCAGGTTCATTTAAAGTGTTTAAAAATTGGGTGGAATGAAAAAGCTAAGTTGAAGTATTGCTATGAGTAACACTCTTTTCAAAGCAGTCTGCTGTGATTGTCATCCTCTATTAACAGTTTTCACAAATAGGGTAGTTAGTTAATTAGTAAATCAATCAATCAATAAATACATGAGTTAATCATTTTATTTTACTGCAGTTAAATTTCAATTAAATAGATTATGTCAAAAAAAAAAAAGACACTTATCTGTATAGGGTTTGCACTTTGTCACAGTTTGGTCAGTTACCTGGATGCGCCGCCATACTGGCGATACTCGGATGTAAACAACAGCATGGATTGCATGGTTAATGTACTGCTGACTATGTTGTTCTGCTAATTTATGCTGTCCAAACCACAGAAAAAAAAAAACAAGCTGCTAAATCATATAGAGAAGGACTTAGTTAGCAGGAAAGGTGCAATATTTTGACAAGCTAAAGTTAATAGGTGGTAAAGACATGCACAAGCAGTATTAATTAAGATATTAGCCTAATATGTCACCTACCTGACTATAAATGATAAGAACAAACATGAATGTTGTCAAGAATACTGCCCTGTAAATCCTGGTTCAGTTTGGCCAAACGCCTTTTGTTCCTCATACAATTTCTTGCATCTTCTCCTTGATTTATTTTAACTCTTGGCAGTCTGTAGTACTCCAAACGTTTTTCCTGGTCCGACCAATTAGTACAGCCCAAAACATGACAATAAATGACCATTTTCAGCAGCGATAATCAGCCAAATGCAAGTTTTGTTTGATACAGTGGCATTGTATACGCTCAGTTCCGCCAATATGGCCGATTGATGACACGTCGTGAAAACACTATATACACCTGCTGGCTACTTTGTGAGGTACACCTGTTTAACTGCTAATTTAAAAAAAAAAATCTGATCAGCCAATCACATGGCAGCAACTGCTTTTAGGCATGTAGACATGAGCTATGTTTCCATTACTTTGTTTTAATGTGCATTTTAAAGTATCACATTTGAAATGAGTCATGTAAATGCCAAATTTAAAAAAAAAAAAAATAATTTTTACGCTTGCTTGAGGTGGTTTTTCACTGTGAAAAAGTTTTAATTTGAATAATAGGAGATGGAAACGCATTTGCAGAATATAGTGTTTTCACAACGCGTCATCAGTCGGCCATATTGGCAGCACTGAGCATAAACAATGCCACTGAACCGAATGAAGCTCGCATATTTTGCTCATTATTGCTGCTGAAAATGGCCAATTATTGTCCTGTTTTGGGCTGTACTAATTGGTCGGACTGGGAAAAACATTTGGAGTACTACAGACTGCCAAAAGTTATAACAAATCAATGAAAAATACAAAAAACTGTCTGAAACACAAAAAGTGTTTGTGGTTGGCCAAGCTAAACCAGGATTTCCAGGGCAAGAATCTTGACAACATTCATGTTTGTTCTTATCATTTCCAGTCAGGTAGGTGAAATATTAGGCTAATATCTTGAATAATCCTGCTCATAAAATATTGCCTCCTTTCCTGCTTACTAAGTCCTTCTCTTTATGATTTAGCAGCATCCACACACATTTCCAATGATTTAGACAGGATAAATTAGCAGAACAATGTGTTCAGTAGTACATTAACCGTGCAATCCATGCTGTTGTTTACATCTGATTATCACAAATATGGCCGTGCATCCGGGTAACTGACCAAAGTGTGACGTAAATGCAAACCGTCTATAAATTCCTCCATGCACTTTAAAAAAAAGCAATGACCACATCTTTGTTTCGTCTACTCGCTCTGAGGCGCAAGTTATTTATTATGTATGAAAAGTATTATATTCAGTGGCTTCTCCTTCTTTTTCTTAGTGATATTTAGTGCCAGTTTATCAGGAAGTGATGATTTTGTTCTCTTTGACTCGTTAGATGGAAAGTGCTTATTGCCAATTTTTTTACGTGATGTTCACAACTTTAGTTTAGTTGCAACTTTGGATGGAAACCCAGTGTGATTAAAGTGACTTGGCATGAATGTTGGTGCCCAATGTGCTGTTCTGAGTATTTCAGAAACTGCTGATCCACTGGGATTTTTGCGCACAACCGTGTTTAGGGTTTACAGAGAATGGTCGGAAAAGAAAAAATATCCAGCGAGCAGCATTTCTGTAGGCGAAAATCCCTTGTTGATGTTAGAAGATAATGGCCAGAGAGGTTTCAGCTGATAGAAAGGCAACAGTAACTTAAATAAACACTCGTTACAACCGAGTTATGCAGAAGATCCTTAAAGCAGATGGGCTACAGAAAAAGAAAGACCACAGTGGGTGCCAATCCTGTCAAGATACTGAGGCTGCAATTCACACAGGCTCAGCCAAATTGGACAGTAGAAGATTGGAAAAAGGATTCAGGTCTAATTCAAGTCTAATTTCTGCTGGTATGGTCAGAATTTTGTGTAATCAGAACTAAATGGATCCATCCTGTCTTGTATCAGTGATTCAGGCTGCTGGTGGTGTAATGTTGTGAAGGATATTTTCTTGGCATGCTTTGTACAAACTGAGGTTGTTAAGCTGACCATGTCCATCCCTTTATGACCACAGCGTATCTGTCTTCTGATGGCTACTTCCAGCAGGGCAATGTGCCATGTCACGCTAAAATCATCTCAAACTGAACTGAACATACTCAAATGGCCCCACCAGATCTCAGTCCAATAGAGCACCGTTGGGATGTACTAGAATGGGAGATGTGCAATAAGGATGTACAGCCGACAAATCTGCAGTTTATGCTATCATGTAAAAATGGTCCAAAATCTCTAAGGAATGTTTCTAGCATCTTACTGAATTTATGCCACAAAGAATTAAGGCTTTTCTAAGGGCAGTCCAACCCAGTACTACAGCAAGGTGTCCAGTAGTGGCTGGTGAGTGTGTGAGTAAATGTTTTTTTCATCCCCTTTGGACTACTGTTTCATGTAGTTTGATTCAATTTGTCAGTTCCAGCCTTTACAGTTGCTGCATTTATGTGCACTCATAGAAATATTTGTTGTGTTAGTGTAGCTGCAGACGTCATCTGCTTCTGATTAGGTTTTTAGATTTCAGATCATATTTTATACTATTTTCTGTATGATTTCAAATATTATTTTGCAGATCCAGTCAAATTTCCTTCAAGTTAAGCCACTTCAGACCAGTATGCATAGATCCAGATAAGGATTCATTGCAAGCACTGTTGCCTCAGGCTGTTTATACCAGAATGCACCATTAGATCCTTTCTAAGGTCATTAGCTTACAAACTGGTTTATAAGTGGTTGATTATTAGTCGCTATGTCTTCACTTGCAGAGCTGTCGTCGGATGAAGGATAACTATTGTTTTCTTTTTGCAATACTGATAGCTTTTATTATCTGCAAAATCTTTTTTTATAGTTCACTGTGCATATATCTTAGATCTGAATTGTGTTAAGTGAACGTCAATACATCTATTGCGTTTTATAATAGAATTCATAATCAAGGTCTTGGATATTTACACTACCAGTCAAGATTTTTAATGTTTTTTAAAGAAGTTTCTTCTGCTCACCAAGCCTGCATTTATTTGATCCAAAGTACAGCAAAAACAGTAAAAATTTTGAAATGTAAATGAAATTTACAACTTGAATATATTTGAAAATGTAATTTATTCCTGTGATTTCAAAGCTGAATTTTTAGCATCTTTACTCCAGTCACATGATCCTTCAGAAATCATTCTAATATTCTGATTTGCTTCTCAAAAAACATTTATTGTTAAAAAGAAAGTTCAGAATAACAGCATTTATCTGAAATTGGAATCTTTTGTAGCATTATAATAAAGCCTTAAAGTCTTTATCATCACTTTTGACCAATTTAAAGCATCCTTGCTAAATAAATGTGTTAATTTCTATTTAAAAAATAATACTGACTCCAAGCTTTTGAATGTTATAGCTTTTTATTTCAGATAAATGTTGATTCTTGGATCTTTCTATTCATCAAAGAATCCTGAAAAAAATACTCAACTGTTTCAAATATTGATAATAATAATAATAATTTTTTTGAACATCAAATCATCATGTTAGATCATGGGACACCAAGAGTTGTGTAATGATGCTGAAAAGTTAGCTTTGATCACAGGAATAAATGACATTTTAAAATACATTCAAATAGAAAGCAGTTAAATAGTAAAAATATGTCACAATACTACTGCTTTTGCTGTATTTTGGATCAAATAAATACAGGCTTGGTGAGCAGAAGATAATTCTTACTGTTTAAAAACTTTTGACTAGTAGTGTAACTTTTTAAAATTGTAAAATTCACTAGTTCGCTTTTGCATATAATAAACAGCGTAAAGTTAAGCGTGTTTGGCATGCTGTCCGGGAGAGGGCTCCGAGCTCGGTAGTCATTCCCGAGCCCGGGGCACTCCCCCTGCCCAGGGAGAGGGGTCCGAGCTCGGCCTTTGGCCCGAACCCAATAGCGCTCCCCCCCTGGCTGGAGGTGAGGAGAAAATAAACAGGGGGGGTGGGAGGGATGCTGGAATCAGAGATAGCTGAAGGTAGGACTGCTTGGTTATTTAAAGGGACTGTAGTAATGGGATAGGGAGAGTGATTGGATAGGGAGTGATTGCTGATGATGAATTGGCCGTGTTAATTATCTGCGCGAGCTCCTCCTGAAATTTGTTAATGAAACATCACTTATAGAGATAAATTTTGCTCATTGAGCTTGTAAATGCTATTCACTACTTCTGAAGTTCTGAATTGTAATTTTGGGGTGAACCTTTCCTTTAATTTGAATATCATTTGTTTCATCAACGTAGAATAAACTTTCCTTTGTAAATGCTCACTGTGGCGTCATTCAAATTCATTTGAAGACTATTTAACGTGGCGTCAGATCTTGTAATAGTCACTCGACGGTCTTACATAAGTTTGAACAACTTAGCTTCCTGCTGTTCCACTGATATTAAATTGACCTTTTTCTTTGTATTGTCTGACAAATTGTATGTACTCTTGATTGTTTATAACAACATTTCTTAAGAAGTAAGAATTTCAATTGCAAAGTACAGATTAGCTAAACAGCCAAAAATGTTCTCACTGAACATTTAAATACATTTACATTTACATTTTTTCAAATGCGTGTTCTTTTCTCACATAAACACTCTTTCTTGTGTCAGGTACATGCGCATGAGTTGGTAGGGTCACAGGTGACTTATTTCTGTTATGCAGTACATTTTTTTGTCTTTAGATTTGGTATTTCTCTGTTTCCAGAAGTGGCTTAGTAGGGCTAAAGAGAGATAAAGAGAGACATTAACATTAAATTCTGTATATTAAGATTAAATTCTGAACATTAACATTCAGTTTCTTCTGTATATCTGTATTTTCTGACAGGTTAGATCTGACATAATTATTATCACAAGGCTTTGGTTTCTCTTGAGACAAGGTGAATTTCCATTGCAAAGTAAAGATTAGCTGAATACAGCATCCTCATTTAACCTTTTACATGCTTTCTTTTCTCAGGTAAACACTCTTTCTTCTGTCGGATGCATATGTGTTAATTGGTAAAGGGTCAGAGTTGACCTATTCCTGTTATGCAGTACCTTTTCAACTGTGCAACTTAGCTTTTAGTAGCAGTTTGCATACAGCATGCGTTACCCCTGGCAAATTCTGACTTAAAGTTAATTTTATTCAACCAGCAATTTTTGTTTTGACCAGAAATGATGATGTACAAGAGTATGATGTTGCATCATTGTGGAAAAAAATATTTCTCAGCTTTTATTTACATGTCCAAAATTATTCATACCCTTTGCAGACTGTCACAGTCTATGGGAAAATCCAAAGTTCTATACCATTCCAAATAGTCCAAGCTGTTGTTGTCACGTTGAGTAAAGGATGAGGTCTGGGTCCAATTGCAGGTGAGTAGATGTTTTAATGAGAATAATAACAAAACAAACCAAACAAAAAGCCAACACGGCAGACTAAACATAAACTGAAACATAAGCTGAACAAAACAAGAAACACGGTCAAGAGCCAGGATCTGAAACACAAAATACACAGAAGACAGGTTACAGGAAACAATGCAGACTCACAGAGTGAGGGAAGAGTGGGGATTATAAAGTCTGTGATGATGAGGATCAGCTGGGGTGGACAGGTGACAAAATCAAGGCAGGTGCAACAATCAGGGAAGTGTAGTGCAGGGAAGGGAAAACAGCGACATCGTGTGGTGGAGGGAAAGGCTGCAGCCCAGAGTCATGACAGTACCCCCTCCCTACGGAACGGCTTCCAGACGTTCCCAAAGTCTGGAGGGAGGAGGTACGGAGGAAGGCAACTCAGGGGGAGGGATGGCGGGCCAGGCCCGTGCAGCGCAGCCGCTTCCGCGTCAGAAACAGAAAGCGTGGCCGCCTCAGCGTCAGGAACAGGACGCGCAGCCGCCTCAGCGTCAGGACCAGAACGCGCAGCCGCCTCAGCGTCAGGAACAGAACGCGCAGCCGCCTCAGCGTCAGGAACAGGACGCGTAGCCGCCTCAGCGTCAGGAACAGAACGCGCAGCCGCCTCAGCGTCAGGAACAGAACGCGCAGCCGCCTCAGCGTCAGGAACAGGACGCGCAGCCGCCTCAGCGTCAGGAACAGGACGCGCAGCCGCCTCAGCGTCAGGAACAGGACGCGCAGCCGCCTCAGCGTCAGGAACAGGACGCGTAGCCGCCTCAGCGTCAGGAACAGAACGCGCAGCCGCCTCAGCGTCAGGAACAGAACGCGCAGCCGCCTCAGCGTCAGGAACAGGACGCGCAGCCGCCTCAGCGTCAGGAACAGGACGCGCAGCCGCCTCAGCGTCAGGAACAGGACGCGCAGCCGCCTCAGCGTCAGGAACAGGACGCGCAGCCGCCTCAGCGTCAGGAACAGGACGCGCAGCCGCCTCAGCGCCAGGAACAGGACGCGCAGCCGCCTCAGCGTCAGGAACAGGACGCGCAGCCACAGCCACGTCCGGAACAGAGAGAGCGGTCACCGCCGCGTCAGGAACAGAGAGAGCGGTCACCGCCGCGTCAGGAACAGAGAGAGCGGTCACAGCCGCGTCAGGAACAGGGAAAGTGGAAGCCGCCTCCTTCCCACGAAACTCCGTCTCCACCCCCACCGCAAAGAAGGGGCGCCTTCGCATCTCCTCGGCGACACGGGCATCCATTGCCAGGCAGGCGTAGATGTAGTCGAAGCGCGCTGCCGACGCCGCCTCAAAGGACATCCCCTCCGTCTTGGGAGCAGAGGGGATGGTCGCCGCCCCCACCGCCGCCTCAAAAAAAAAATTCTTCCCCGCTGGACCCATCTGTGGAGTCTGCATTCTGTCACGTTGAGTAAAGGATGAGGTCTGGGTCCAATTGCAGGTGAGTAGATGTTTTGATGAGAATAATAACAAAACAAACCAAACAAAAAGCCAACACGGCAGACTAAACATAAACTGAAACATAAGCTGAACAAAACAAGAAACACGGTCAAGAGCCAGGATCTGAAACACAAAATACACAGAAGACAGGTTACAGGAAACAATGCAGACTCACAGAGTGAGGGAAGAGTGGGGATTATAAAGTCTGTGATGATGAGGATCAGCTGGGGTGGACAGGTGACAAAATCAAGGCAGGTGCAACAATCAGGGAAGTGTAGTGCAGGGAAGGGAAAACAGCGACATCGTGTGGTGGAGGGAAAGGCTGCAGCCCAGAGTCATGACAGTTTTAAAACATCATAATAACCCTGATTCATTGGGAACAGCTGTTTTATACAACTCAACAAGTGAAAAACAAGCTCTCTGCTGTTGGTTTGTGAACAGTCATGGCTAAGACAAAGGAGCTCACTGAGGACCTGCGGTTTGTGCAAAAAAAGAATCCTAGGGTCACCACCAAGGCCATCCTGATGAATCTGGGCTCTGCTGGTGGCAACATCTCAAGGCAGACATTCCAACAGACACTGCACACCACAAGGTTCCACGGACGAGACCAAGAAGGACACTTCTCCAGAGAAGGCACACAAAAGCCTGCTTGGCCTTTGCAAATGCTCATCTGAACAAAGAAGATGACTTCAGGTCTTCTGTTTTATGGTCAGATAAAACAAAAATTGAAATGTTTGGCCACAATGATGTAGCCTTCATTTGGCGTAAAAAAGTAGAAGCCTTCAACCCTAAGAACACCATCCCCACTGTCAAACATGGTGGTGGGAACCTAATGTTTTGGGGGTGTTTTTTTAGCCGGTGGACCAGGGAACCTAATCACAGTAAACGGCACCATGAAAAAGGAGCAATACATCAAAATCAACAACAACATCAGGCAGTCTGCAGAGAAACTTGGCCTTGGGCACCAGTAAACATTTCAGCACGGCAACGACCCAAAACACACAGCAAAAGTGGTGAAGAAATGGTTAGCAGACAAAAACATTAACGTTTTGCAGTGGCCCAGCCAGAGTCCTGACTTAAATCCAATTGAGAATCTGTGGAGGGAGCTAAAGATCAGGGTGATGGCAAGGAGACCCTCCAACCTGAAAGAGTTGGAGCTCATCACTAATGGCCAAAATACCAGTGGAGACATGCAAACAGCTGGTCAACAATTATAGGAAGCGTTTGATTGCTGTAATAGCAATAAAGGCTTTTCTATTGATTATTGAGAAGGGTATTAATAATTTTGGACATGCCACTTTTTGTTCAAATGTAAATAAAAGCTGAGAAATATATTTTTTTTTCCACAATGACATTGTCTTATTATCTTTTGGGAGAAGCCTGTGATTGAAAAAACTTGCTGATTCAATAAAAGTAAGTTTAAGTCAAAATTTGCCAGGGATATGAATAATTTTGGGCCTGACTGTATATTGTAGTGTAATATTAATAAGTGAAATATTAATACACTTACGTTTTAGAAAGCATATTTCCTGTTTTTGCTCAATTTTGCAAACAAAAATCATTCCAAACACATCCACAGTACTGTTTTGCGTCTCTGAGCATCATGACGGTGTTTCGTTCCTAAATAAATCATCCGTTTAAATTATTTGGTTCAATTGCAATGACTTACTTGCTGCCACCTACTGGCGGTTTTAATTTCACATTCAAAGTATCTTTTCACTTTTAAAATAATTTCAAATATAGCTGCATTAACGTGTAATAAATACATCTAAATGCCCCTTCATATGCATCCTACATTGCTGTTTTACCTTTTTTTTATAAAGGGCGTTTGACCTTCTTTGCATGTTCACTCAAGGGCGTCGGACAGGGGGTAATAGTGGAACAGAGTAACAGGGGCCCTTGGCGAGGGGGGGCCCATCGCGATCCCCCTCCCCCCAGAAACGTAGGATTGCGATCGCAAAACAACACCCGTGCGTGATATTGCGATCGCGAACAGTGCAGGTAAACCTAACTCCCCGTTCTCAAGAGACGCACTAGCGACCGTTGATAGAAGTTGCAGCCTTTAGCTTCCTTGTTAGTGCGTCCGCCTTCCATGCTGGAGACCTGGGTTCGAGACCCGCTCGGAACGGGTGCGAGTAGGACCCGAGTGAGAGGGGTGACGCAAAATTTTTTAGTTAGAACGTAATTTTTAGTTTTTAGGGGGGCCCCTTAGCTGAGTCAGTGCACAGGGCCATGAATTCTCAGCAACGCTCCTGTGTTCACTTTGTAAACACGGGGTCGGTACATCTGCAGTAATGTCAGATGATTTTGAACTTGGAGGAGAAAATGAAATGGGAGTTTTTCGACATACTCTAACTGTCTTGAACCAGAGTGAAAAGAGTATGCATCAGAGAAATGGAGTGCATAGAGTATGTATGCATTTGAGGTTAAAAAGTATATGAATTACATTTTTTTTTTAGAAAATAATTAATTGTTTCGCTAGATAAGATTCTTCTTCCTTGGCTGGGATCGGAGTCCTTTGAAACTGCATTTAAATTGCATTTTGGAAGTTCAAACTCTTGGGCACCTTCAAAGTTAGGTTAGATAACTATAAGATTGAATGTTTTTGATTTTTCCCCCCTCATTTTAATTCTGGTAAACTTAAATGTCCTTGTTGTCTTTACACAATAGCCCAAAGCTTTATATTCAAATCACTATGACGTCATGCAAATGAAACTCATGACTATTTTAACATGACATGTTCTTGTGATAGTTGCTGTCTGTCTTACCATGGAGATGTTTGGGTTTCTTAGCTTCATGCTGCTGGTGCTCCATACTTCTGCCGATACACCCGTACCAGGATTAGTGAAGGAAATCATCCATGTGGAGCAGAAAAAGTCATGGTATGATGCAACATCATATTGCCTAAATACTGCTGGACAACCCTTCGCATTCTTGGATAAGAATGTTACGAAGAATTTCAGCAGTTCTGCCAACCAACTCTCTTGGGTCGGACTGTTTAGAGTTTATTCCATCTGGTACTGGGTGGATGCGACCGAATCCACTTATTTCAACTGGTTTGGAAAATGTGCTTCATTAAACAGGCTTGGATTCTGGCAAACCACACCATGTGACATACTACTAAACTACTTGTGTAAAGGGGTTTCTGGAGATTGGGTCTTAGTCAAAGATAGCAAAACATGGCAGGAGGCAAAACAACACTGTGAAACAAATCATGCTGGTCTCGCGATCATATCTAATCAAGGGAACAACAGCTTTATCAGTGCTATGGTACCAACTGGTTTTGCCTGGATTGGTCTCGCTACAGTTCAACAAGATTCTCCTTTGAAAGAGACATGGAGATGGGTGAATAACGAGCCTATCACATACTCCCGGTGGTTCAGAGCTTTGTTTTGTGCAGTGATTGATTGGAGAGGATTCTGGCATGACCGCGTTTGTTTTGAGGAACACCCGTTTATCTGCTTCAGGCATGCTGACCTCAATCTGGAATTTAAACTGGTCAGTGAAAATAAAGTCTGGAAAGAAGCTCAGACTCATTGTAAGCTGTTGAACATGAACCTAGTTATTGTGAAAACAGAAGAAGAATTGACTGCGTTAGTGGTTTATATCCAAAGCATACACAACACTTTTGTAGATGATCTTTACTTTTGGATGGGGTTGTATAATAACCCTTGGTATTGGTCTAGTACCCTATTAAGGACTCAGTATTGGAATAGCATGCAACCTGATAATGTGGATTCCATGAACAGACCCATAATACTAGACAGAATGCCTTGTGGAGCTTTAAAGGATGGTGAGTTATTCGATGAGCCTTGTGATGATCCACTCCCCTTCTTTTGTACGGCCACAGTGCGCTCTATGATCCTGGTGTCAGAACCCAAATCATGGATAGAGGCCTTGAAGCACTGTAGAGACAGATATGTGGACTTGGCCAGTCTGTCATCAGCTATGGAGCAACACACAGCTGAGAATAAGGTTGAACGTGTCCAGAGTAATTACGTGTGGATTGGTCTGAACTTTCTGATGGGTAGCTGGATCTGGGTGTATGGAGATGATATACAGTATGTAAACTGGGTGAATGGTGAAAACTTACAGTGTCCAGTTGCTCGTCGCTGTGGAGCCCTCACTGTAGCAAACGGCAAGTGGGAGGCAAGATCGTGTGAGGAGAAACTGGAATTTCTCTGTTTTCAAACTTAGAGATAAAGAGAGACAAAAACCTGCTGAAGTTTCATCAAAAGTAGTATCCTTATTTGCATGATAGATCATTTTTGAATAGAAAGTTTGCCAGATCTTTAAAAAAAAGTCAGAATCACTGTAAAATTAGCTAAATGCTTGACTATAAGTGTGCTACTTGTTTATCTGAGTAGTGATAAGTTAAACTGTCATTTACATGAAATAACTCTTCCTTAGTATATGTTTATTTTCTGACAGTTGCTGACAGTCATCAGTTGCTGACAACTCTCAGAGGGATTGACATTGTAATGTACATGACAGTGTTAATGTGTTTGGTCTTGGCAGAATAGATTTGCTACGCTGCTTCTGCGGCAGCAGAGCAAGTACAGAGACTTGCTAATAGAGGTCGACCGATATATCGTCCGGCCGATATTTGCCGTTTTTTAATATATCGGCATCGGCCGATATCCGTGTTTAGTAGCGCCGATTTAAAGTCAGGCACGTCTGCGGGCAGCCCCGTGTTTTTGGTGCGGTATATTGCGCTGCTGTGAAGGACCCCAAGCCAAAACTTTTGTAAGATTCAATAACATTTCTGAGAGATCAAGGTAAGGATTAAATTCTGATATTTCAAAGTCCCATGGCCATATATGTACTATATATTACTAGTAAACTATGAAGTTTTGCTTTCACTTAGTGAAAGAAAGCATAGAACCGTCGGTAACTGGCATAATGCTACAGCTGGTTAAAGGTTTGCAGTTAAGTTTAAAGACTGTAGTCTAAAACGATCAGCAGCTTGTTTGCTAACATATTAGCCCCAGTGTTATAAGTTCTGTTTTATTTTTCCTGTATTGGAGTCAGAGAATTTCACTCTGCGTGGGGTGGAGAACGCTGCGGCTCTCACAAACAATGCAGCGTTGTGATTACTCCGCCTCGCTCGGAGACAGTGATGCACGGAAGGAGGTTATATCCGCAGGTTGGGTCGGGTAATAAAAAAATACATTCGTATAACTTGTGGGTGGGTCGCGCGTGGATGAGATAAATCAATAATGATGTAAACATTAACTACATTTTCTAAAATCTGAACCTGAGTTATGTGGTCAGGACCGTGGCGCCAGCTTCCTTTTAAATATATTTTGATGATTGCACCTGACCGCGCCGTCCTCTCCATCACCTCAGATACTGCGAGTTTATAACTATGGCCACGTTCAGATGTAAGTAAAAGTTATTTTTTTCAGCACGGATTTGGCTTAAAAGCACGAGTGATTAAGCCTATATATACTGTAAGTCTGCAGCGATGTGATGATCAGCTGTTAAAATGAACCATCCATTCATCATATCAGCATGCAAAACTAAGAATTAGAATAATTGTAATAGGACGATCACGTGCGGTTTGCTAAATCAGAGAAAAATATAAGTGCGGGTGGGTGGCAGGCGGATTACACTATTGCCTGATTTTGCTTTATTTCATCCTAAAAAATAAGATTTTGCTCTCTTTTGTCGTCAAAAGTATTCTGAAACAAGTCACAACTGAGCCGCTGTGCATCTCCATTTAAACAGCGGTGTTTCGTTTATGAATGAACGTGCATTTTTAAACGAATCTAGTGAAATGATTCAATTTCTCATTCATAAAGAGAGTCATTTGCTTTATTCAGGAATGAATCAGCTGTTCAATCAAATGAATGATATGATTCACTAATTAAATCAGTGTCTTGCCGCCATCTGCTGGCAGGTCCTCTCAGTTACGTATATAAATCATTTAAATTTTAACATTAATCTCGGCTCTTAAACTTTTATGTAAATTATTGACAGTTTTTATATTATCTGTTTTATATATTTAATACTTGGTCAGTTTGATTTGTTTGGTTAACTTTGGTTAAATCTTTTATAATAATACTGTGCAGTGCACAAAATCAAGATGGTTCATTGTGTTCATTGTTCATGATGTAAAGTTTAGAAATGATGTGCATCCTTTTTAGATTGACATTTTAGCATGCAAATAAAGGGGAGAACTTCAAGATATCGGCCCTAAAAATCGGCAGCACATATCGGCCATCAGCTGACCCTGACCTCTAAACATCGGCATCGGTTATAGAAAATCCCATATCGGTCGATCTCTACTTGCTAATGCCAATACATCCACAATATGCTGCTGTGAGCATGTTAGAAATGCTGCTGCTGCACATATAACATACTTGGAATAACCCCCATATAGCATACATGAATCACCCTGTAGCAGTTCTATACAGGTGGAGCTGGGGAAGGTGGAGGGTTTCTGAAGCATGCTGCAACTGCTACAGCAAGCACTTCTTTATAGTCATATATTTGAATGTTGTGCAGTGAGCTCATTAGCTACCAATAGAGAAGAGAACCAATCAGCTGTGCCATGTGTTAATGATGTCATTATGTCACATTGAGTAAGACCTATCAGACTGCACCATCTAGAGTTTCATGCCAGAACTTTGTGTTTGTCACAAGGCTTTGCTTTCTCGTGAGATGAGAAGAATTTCCAATGCAAAGTACAGATTAGCTGAACAGACACCAGCATCCTCACTTAACCTTTTCATTTAAATACTTACTTTTAATTTTACATACATGCACACCTTTCTCAGGAAAACATTTTCTCTCCTTGTTAGATACACATAATTGAATTGGTAAAGTGTGATAGATCATTTAGTTTTGGCAGTATCTATTATACCCTGTAACATTTCATTTAAATACTTTCTTTTCTCAGATAAACACTCATCTTTCTGTCAGATGCATAAGTTGGTAAAGGGTCACAGGTGACTTATTCCTGTTATGCAATACCTTTTCAACTTTGTAACCTGTGTTAGTGTTAGCTTATAGTAGTAGATTGCAGTATGTGTTGCGACATGGAGTTCTGGGGAAATTATTAAAACTTTATGCATCCTAGATAAACTTCTAATGGGGCAAAGAGACTTCTGAACAGAAATGTTGAAGTTTATTGTAAAGTTTGTTGCAAATTGTAAATGGTAGCATTACATGTAGAAAATGTGTAAATAAAGCTCTTTTAAAACTTTACTTTCATTTTTATGTTACTGTGTTATAAATGTGTCCCATTGGTTCATCATGTAAGAAGACTAGTGGTCCTGTGCAAAGACTTTGGCTATTGGGACGCACCCTAAAACTCTCAATGTGGAAAATTTGAATAATTATGTTGTTTTTATGCAGTAGCCCAAAGCTTTCTATTCAAATCACTATGACGTCATGCAAATAAATCTGAAGACTAGTATAACATGATATGTTCTTGTAACAGTTGCTGCTTTCTCACCATGGAGACGTTTGGGCTTCTTAGTTTCCTGCTACTGGTGCTCCATACTTCTGCCGATACACCCGTACCAGGATTAGTGAAGGAAATCATCCATGTGGAGAAGCAATTGTCATGGTTAAATGCGAAGACATATTGCCTAAATAATTCTGGACAAACCGTAGTACTCTCGGATAAGAATAATGTGAAGAATCTCAGCAGTTCTGCCAACCAGCTCTCTTGGGTGGGACTGTATAGATATTATAGCTTTTGGTACTGGGTGGATGATACCTTATCCACTTATTTCAACTGGTTTGGAAAGTGTGCCTCATTAAAGGAAGATGGATATTGGTTTGTCAGGACATGTGACAATAAACTCTTCTTTGTGTGTAAGAAAGTTTCTGGAGATTGGATCTTAGTCAAAGAAAACAAAATATGGCAGGAGGCAAAACAACACTGTGAAACGTATCACGCTGGTCTTGCGATCATATCTAATGAAAGGGAAAACAACATTATCCGTGCTGTGGTTCAGTCTGGTTATGCCTGGATTGGTCTAACTACAGTTCAACAAGATTCTCCTTTGAAAGAGACATGGAGATGGGTGAACAATGAGCCTATCACATACTCCCGGTGGTTCAACCGTTTGTTTTGTGCAGTGATCGATTGGAGAGGATTCTGGCATGACCGCGTTTGTTTTGAGGAACACCCGTTTATCTGCTTCAGACATGTTAACTACACTCTGGAATTCAAACTGGTCAATGAAAATAAAGCCTGGAAAGAAGCTCAGACTCATTGCAAATTATTGAATATGAACCTAGTTATTGTGAAAACAGAAGAAGAATTGACTGCGTTAGTGGTTTATATCCAAAGCATACACTACACTTTTGTGGATAATCTTTACTTTTGGATGGGGTTGTATAATAACCCTTGGTATTGGACTAATTTCAAATTAGGGACTCAGTTTTGGAAAAGCACGCAACCTGACAATGTGAGTTCCAAGAACAGAACCATAGCACCAAGCACACTTCCTTGTGGAGCTTTAAAAGATGGTGAGTTATTCGATGAGCCTTGTGTTGATCCACTCCCCTTCTTTTGTACGGCCACAGTGCGCTCTATGATCCTGGTGTCAGAACCCAAATCATGGATGGAGGCCTTGAAGCACTGTAGAGACAGATATGTGGACTTGGCCAGTCTGTCATCAGCTATGGAGCAACACTCAGCTGAGAATAAGGTTGAAGATGTCCGGAGTAATTACGTGTGGATTGGGCTGAACTTTCTGATGGGTAGCTGGATCTGGGTGTTTGGGGATGATATACAGTATGTGAACTGGGTGAATAGTGGTAACCTACAGTGTCCAGTCGTTCATCGCTGTGGAGCCCTCACTGTAGCAAACGGCAAGTGGGAGGCAAGATCGTGTGAGGAGAAACTGGAATTTCTCTGTTTTCAAACTTAGAGATAAAGAGGGTAAAACCTGCTGAAGTTAATCAGTGAAGTTTTTCAAAGTGCTTTCTCCATTTTTTTTTTTTTTTTTTTGCATGAGAGAGAATTTTTTGAATAGAAAGTTTGCTAGATCTTTCAAAGAAGTTTAAAACACTGTAAACTAGCTTAATGCTTGACTGTAATGTGTGCTACTTATTTAGCTGAGGACTCTGTTTCTGTTGGAGCTGCAGAGCTCTTTAATATGTTTGCTATTAAAAGCAGAAAGTAAACTATTCAGTAGTTGTAAAATGAAAGAATTTCATAGCTGATAAACATTTAAGTTGGTCTTAAAATGTAGTTTTTGTATAGTCCTGAAACATAGTTCTTGTTTCTGTACTCTGTTCAAAGTCTTTTCATAGTCATTAAAAACTGAATTAACTGCTTTACAATTGTTTGGGGTTGATAAGATTTGTTTTTGTTTTTAAAAGATGTCTCTTATGCTCATCAAGGCTGTATTTATTTCATCAGATATAGTAAATGATGATATTGTGAAATATGGTTGCAAATTAAAATAACAGCTTTTTTAAAATATATTTGAAAATGTAATTTATTCCTGTGAAAGCTGAATTTTCAGCAGCCATTACACCAGTCTTTATCACATGATCCTTCAGTAAAAAATTGTAGTATGATGATGTTATCAATGTTTTAACAGTACTGAAAAGTAGAATCTTTCTCACCCTTATGTCACTCAAAACCCAAAGGTTTTATTAAAAGTAGTTTCTCCTTTTTTGCATGATAGATTATTTTTTTATAGAAATTTTCTGCTGGAGCTGTATTTGCATACTCTCCTCCCTTACGTTTTGTGTCTGAAAGGGAAACTCCTACAAATCCATATTCACAATAAGGTGAGGAACAAAAATGACTGTGTCCACGCATTCTTTACTGCGGTCTAAATCCTGACAGTAAATCTGACCCTTAATGAAGAATGTTTTACAAAAACATGTACAGGCCTACTGCTTTTTCTAAAATCAAAACATTTAAGTTGCTCTTAAAATGTAGTTTTAATATAATGATATGGTGCTTAAGAAATATTTCTTCTTATTATCAATGTCATCGCTGTGAAGAACCTTTTAATACACCTTTATTTTTAAGAGTATGGGTGTCTTCAACCAAAATATCTATGGGGTGGCTCAAAATACTCGGGTGGCCCCTACACTGACCCCCAAAATACTGGGGTGGCCCCTACACTGCCAACACACAATTATGTTTAAACACCATGTAATAGTGGATTTTGCATAATAGGTGTCCTTAAACATTTGTGTAGAAATGGTTTTTTAGATTTTTTAAATTAGATTCTTTGAAATAGAAACTTCAATCAGAATTTATTTAAAAATAGACTTTTTTTTGTAAGGTTGCAGTCTTGGTGAGCATCTTTCAACAATATTTACAAATATGTTACATGGTAGCGTTGTTACAACCCGCTTGTTTGAAGTCCAAACATAAAAAAAAGGATCAAACAACAAAATTTAATCAAAATAGAATATTTATTTCTTTAAACTCATAAAACAGTTAGTAATAATACACATAAGTCTAGGGATAATAAAGAAAATAATTAAATAACCACAACAAAAACTATGTTATAAGAAATGCAAGAGAAAAACAAATGTTAGAGAATAAACTGAATCTTACATAATGAACTAAAACCACTCCATCCTAAAGAGTGTCTCCCAGTTAACACACACTAATATGCTACTAATTAACAATTAATTGGTAAGGAAAGGGCCAATCAGAAACTGCCACACTTTGCCCAATAGAATCCGGAGGAAACTCAGGGTTGTCACACTTCCCGCTCCAAAACAAGGTTATCTAAAGAACTGACAAAACAAAGCAAGAAAAATACACCAACAAAACAACCATTTAAATATAATAACATGTTATAATTTACCATAACATTAATACTCATCTCCAAAAAAAACCTGCAATTCACTCTCGGACTCCTGGGCCCTAGGATATCAGAGGGAGATAGCTAGGTAGAAAGAGTGAGAGTAAGTGAAAAGAAAGGGGGAAAAAACAAAACTAAAGAAAAGAGAGAGAAGGTAAAGAAGATACCCAACACTACTGGGATACCTTACAGTCATGAGAGAGAATCATCAACTAGGTTATCTTTGCCATGAATGTGTTTAATCTGTAGGTGGAAGGGCTGTAAAATAAGGCTCCACCTCATGATTCCTTGATTCTTACCACGCAAGGATTGTGGTCGGTGTAAACAACGATAGGACCACAGACTGAACTTAGATAAACCTAAGTTCAATGGCTAAAACCAGGGCTAAAGCCTCCTTTTCGGATGTAGAGTGCGCTTTCTGGTGACAATTAAATTTTTTTCGAAAAGTAACTGACCGGATGTTCGATTCCACTAGCGTCTTCTTGCAGAAGAACAGTGCCAGCGCCGTAAGTGCTGGCATCAACTGAAAGTAAGAAAGATTTTTCAAAATTTGGTGCAGTCAACATGGGAGCATTAGCTAGAAGAGATTTAGCATTATCGAAGGCACATTGACACTGTTGTGACCATTCAAAAGGCCTCTTTGGGTTTAATAACTTTGCAACTACATTTGCAGAGTTCCAACAGAAACCTCTATAGTAGCCCACCATCCCAAGGAAGCGTTGTAACTCACACAGAGTAGTGAGAGTGGAAAAACTACAGATAGCTTCAACTTTTGCGTTGATGGGTTTTACGCACCCTGCGCCAACCACCTTCCCCAAATACTTCACTGTAGCCGTGCCAAACTCACACTTGGCAAGATTTACAGTTAAATTCGCCTTAACCAACTGCTTGAAAAGTTTGCTAATTTGTGCAAGGTGTTTAAACCAAGAAGAACTGTATAGAGCAATATTATCCAGGTAAGTTTAAAATCTGGTCAACCCAGACAACACTCGATTTTCTAACTGCTGAAATGTAGTGGGAACATTTCGAACTCCGAAAGGCATAACAGTGTACTGTAAAAAACTATCAGGTGTAATAAAAGCAGACAGTTCTTTAGCACGGGAAGGGAAAGGCACTTTCCAATAACCTTTCAGGAGATCGAATTTGCTGACAAACTGTGCAGAACCCACACTGTCTACACATTCATCACTTCTGGGTAGAGGGAAACAATCAGGTTTTGGAAGAGAGTTAAGCTTCCTTTAATCAGAACAAAATCGAAAATTTTCAGTTTTACTCACAAAAATGCAAGGAGAAACTTAGTCCTGCTAAATTATAAATAAGTAAATAATCCACCTCTTTCTGAAGCAACTTCCTTTTTATAGGGTTTATAAATATAAATATAAATATAAACATAAATGTCATGTTCTATGACATGAGTTCGGGTGGGAACATCAGAAAAGAGAGAGGGGAATGAACTTACCAAATTAATTATTGTCTTCTTGAGCTCACACAAATGAGACAAATGAGAAGCTAAATTAAAGATGCAAGCAGCGACGACGGGCATATGCATTCACAGTAACCCTCTAGCAGTTTGGATTTAAAGGTTACAGCAAGCCAAAAATTACACCTGTCCTATTCAAGAGGATAGTGAGAGAGGTAAAAAAAAAAAAAGAATCCAAGGATCACCACCAAGACATATTGTATACCGTCATTCCTCCTAAATATACTGAGATATGAATTTTTGCCCATATCGCCCAGCCCAAGTTCCACGGACACAGACCAAGGAGGACACCACTTCTCCAGATAGGGCACACAAAAGCCCACTTGGCCTTTGCAAAACAAAAGACAAAGAAGAAGACTTATGGTCTTCTGTTTTATGGTCAGATAAAACAAAAATGTAATTGTTTGGCCACAATGATGTCGCCTTCATTTGGCGTAAAAAAAAAAAAAGCCTTTAACCCTAAGAACACCATCCCCACTGTCAAACGTGGTGGGAATCTAATGTTTTTGGGGTTATTTTTCAGCCTGTAGACCAGGGGTCCGTTCTTCGTACCTCGCTAACTAAGTTAGCTGGATTTGATTGTTGACGATTTGGCATGATCTTGGATTGTTTGGTTCTTCGAAGCTCATCCTGGACTTGCTGTCATAGCAACAGCTCTGCAAGCTTAAACCTACTCTGGAGCAGGTTTATTTCATGTAAACAGGATTTAGGCTGCGCTCCTGGCGGGTTATGATTGGTTGAAATGGCGAGGTCACATCTGATTGGTTAAAGAGCACGACTGACGTGGACTGACTCACGTGGGAAAAGAAAAGTATCTTGCAAGAAAGTGTATATATATATGACAGGTTCCAAAAAATATTTGGCAGCACAACTGTTGATATTATCCAACATTGATCATTCTAATAATAAATCAGCATATTAGAATGATTCCTGAAGGATCGTGTGTGTCACAAGGAGGGTCAGAGACGTGCGGATCCAATTGCAGCATTTATTGAGAATAGTCAACAGGCAGGAATAATCACCAGGAAAACAGGAACAACGTAGGAAATCCAGGAAACAGTTCGATACACAGGCAATGGTCGCAATGGCAGGTAGCAGGAATCGTCAACGGGGTACACAGTCCAGAGTCATACACAGAGAAACCAACACAAGGGAAAACGCTCGGAATTACGACCATAGGGAACGGTAAGACTTCGCAGAGTGGCTGTGTGTGTGTGAAGCTTAAATGCAGTCAGTGTGATGAGGTGCAGCTGTGAGCAGTAATCAGTAAAGTGAGAGCAGGTGAATGCAGTGATTAGTGCAGTGGCTTGTGGGGAATGAAGTCCAAGATGTGTGGTGCAAGAGTTCATGATGACAGGATAGACCAGATACGTGACAGAGCCCCTCCCCAAGGAGCGGCTTCCAGACGCTCAAACCACCTAATACAACCTGGAGGGTGGTGGAGCGGAGGCGTATCAGGGGGAGGGATGGAGTGCCAGGTCCATGTAGGGGTACTGGAACCACGAACTGAGGCGGAGCCGACGGAGGGAGAAGCCATGGTGGAGGAAGGGTTGGCTCCTGCCTGGGGCCGACCGACGGAGGTGGAGCCCGAGGCGAAACTGGAGAGTCGATGGTCCTGGGCGACACAGAGGATCCGGAGGACCAAGGCGGAACCCAAGGCTCTGGCGACCCCGGCGGAGATGGAGGTCCGGAGGTACGCAGCGGAGCAGGAGTGACAGAGGATCGAGGCTGTGCCCACGGGAGGGAGGAGGTCCACAGAGCCGGCAGGACGGAGTGACGAGGCGCAGCCGGAGGAGTAGAGTCCAGAGGCGAAGGTGGGGCGACGACTGACCGGGGCGGAGCCGGAGAGACGATGGAGCCCGGAGGAGCTGGTGGGCCGACAACGGAGACGAGGGAGCACAGAGCCGGGGTGGAGCCGCAGGGTCGGAGGGCCGAGGTGGAGTCCAGGACTCTGAGACTGAAGGTGATTGTGAGGGATCCTTCAGTCTGGACACCGATGGAGACTGGCAGTCCCACGGCAAGTCCTCTGCACCAAAGGTGGGATGTGGGTGAGCAGAGGGACTGTCAGGAGACAGAGGTGGCGGGACTGGAGCAGCAGGGAGGGTGGGTGGGAACAGTCCATGCATGAGCTCCGTGACCAGAACCGTGCAGTCAGGAATCTCAGGACGACTGGATGGAACCAGCGGAGACTCTGGAAGGCCGGGCGGAACCAGCGAAGACTCTGGAAGGCCGGGCGGGACCAGCGGAGACTCTGGAAGGCCGGGCGGGACCAGCGGAGACTCTGGAAGGCCGGGCGGGACCAGCGGAGACTCTGGAAGGCCGGGCGGGACCAGCGGAGACTCTGGAAGGCCGGGCGGGACCAGCGGAGACTCTGGAGGGCCGGGCGGGACCAGCGGAGACTCTGGAGGGCCGGGCTGAACCAGCGGAGGCTCTGGAAGGCCGGGCGGAACCAGCGGAGACTCTGGAAGGCCGGGCGGAACCAGCGGAGACTCTGGAAGGCCGGGCTGAACCAGCGGAGGCTCTGGAAGGCTGGGCTGAACCAGCGGAGGCTCTGGAAGGCTGGTTGGGAGACCAGCTGCTCGAGCCGACAGCAGCGGTGGGTCCTCCACGCTAGACATTAATCTTGGATAAGTTTTGGGTGCAAATTTGGGCGTGGCGGCCATCTTGTGCAGTAGCCCTGGCGTGGCAGCCATCTTGTGAACAGGCTCTACCTCACCCACAGTAAACGGAGATTCACAAAACAGCAAAACAAAGTCTATATACTGTGTGAGGGTCCAACTGGGGTCTTCCTCAGGTAAGTTCAAGCTGATCTCAGTGTCCAATCCACTCCAAAAACATTCCTTGAGCATAGTTTCATCGCAAGGTGCCAGGTAACTATAAGCAATGAATTTCTCCACATAATCCTCGATGGGACGGCCATCTTGAAAAATGGAGCAGAGCAAACTTACTGGATTGGACAGTCTTCCTGATAGATCCATTCTTGGGTGGTCGTTCTGCTGACGAATAAAGCCGCTGGATCCTTGTATTGGCGAAGTCTTCTGTCACAAGGAGGGTCAGAGACGTGCAGATCCAATTGCAGCATTTATTGAGAATAGTCAACAGGCAGGAATAATCACCAGGAAAACAGGAACAACGTAGGAAATCCAGGAAACAGTTCGATACACAGGCAATGGTCGCAATGGCAGGTAGCAGGAATCGTCAACGGGGTACACAGTCCAGAGTCATACACAGAGAAACCAACACAAGGGAAAACGCTCGGAATTACGACCATAGGGAACGGTAAGACTTCGCAGAGTGGCTGTGTGTGTGTGAAGCTTAAATGCAGTCAGTGTGATGAGGTGCAGCTGTGAGCAGTAATCAGTAAAGTGAGAGCAGGTGAATGCAGTGATTAGTGCAGTGGCTTGTGGGGAATGAAGTCCAAGATGTGTGGTGCAAGAGTTCATGATGACAGGATAGACCAGATACGTGACAGAGTGACACTTAAGACTGGAGTAACAGCTGATAAAAATTCAGCTTTTCATCACATGAATAAATTCTATTTCAAAGTATGTTAAAATATATTAAAAAAACAAAAACATTATTTTATTTTGTAAAAACAATTTGCAATATTACTGTTTTTTCTGTATTTTTAATTAAATAAATGCAGTCTTGATGAGCATAAGAGACTTCTTTAAAGACTATTACAAGTCTTACTGACCCCAAACTTTTGAACGGTAGTGTATAAAAAAAAAAAAAAAAAAAAAAAAACATATCAAGGAAAAAACATGTAACATGGGCAGCATTAACGTATTTAATTTGTTCACTACTTTTTGCCAGCCCTCTCTCCTTGCTTTTCCAGCCTTTGCAGTTTTCCCTTGCGTTTTAATTAAACTCTGAAACTCCTGAAATCCCTCAATCAAGAGTTCTTGCTCTGCTGCAGAAAAATACTGAGCGCATGTTCGCCGACCAATCAAAGAGTTGCCCATCAATGTTTCTACTATCGATACGTAGCCCCTTTTAAGCCACCCAGTGATCTCAAATAACTTCATCCAGCTATACTAATCATCAACAACAGGTGCGTTCGGAGAACCGGAATAGCGAGCTCATAGTTAGCGCGATGATTTGATCTTGGATGTGTCATTTGATCCTGGATGTAGTAAGCAAGGTACGAAGAACGGACCCCTGGGAACCTAATCACAGTAAACGGCACCATGAAAAAGGAGCAATACATCAACAACATCAGGCAGTCTGCAGAGGAACTTGGCCTTGGACACCAGTGGACATTTCAGCACGACAACGACCCAAAACACACAGCAACAGTGGTGAAGAAAAGGTTAGCAGACAAAAACATTAACGTATTGCAGTGGCCCAGCCAGAGTCCTGACTTAAATCCAATTGAGAATCTGTGGAGTGACCTGAAGATCAGGAGACCCTCCAACCTGAAAGAGTTGGAGCTCATCGCTAAAGACAAATGTGCAAAAATGTGCCAAATTTGCAAAAAGCTGGTCAGCAATTATAGGAAGCGTTTAATTGCTGTAATAGCCGATAAAGGCTTTTCTATTGATTATTGAGAAGTGTATGAATAATTTTGGACATGCCACTTTTTGTTCAAATGCAAATAAAAGCTGAGTAATAATTTTTTTCCCACAATGATGCCTCTTGTACATCCTCTTATTATCTTCTAGGAGACATCTGTATCTTTTTTAATAATAATAAAAAAATAAATAAAAAAAAACTGGGGTGCCAGGGGTGTAAATAATTTCGGGCTTGACTGTATATGCTACCAATTAACTATTAACATAGGAAAGGGCCAATCAGAAGCTGCCCCACTCTGCCCAATAGGATCCGGAAAAAACTCAGGGTCATCACAAGCGTAACGTAGAAAAAAATGTAAGTACATGCAATATTGCCCAAGGAATGCTTTATGGCAAAATGGTTCTTTGCTTTGTATGTAGAATCTTTTTGCCATTAAGTGTTCTTCATAGCTGAGCAAAGAACGCTAGTGTTCAATGGAACTCAAATGGACCTTTGCAATCTTTTTTTCTAAGACTGCAATATGCTAATACTAGATGCAATAGCAACAACAGCAGAATGCAGTTAGCAGAACATATTTGTTTCTCATATATAACATGCATAAGACATCTGAGTAGTGATAAGGTAAACTGTACTTTTTCATGAAATTGCTCTTCCTTAGTATATGTTTATTTTTTGACAGATGTCATCAGTTTAGTCATGACAACTCTCAGATTGATTGGCATTGTAATGTACATGACAGTGTTAATGTGTTTGGTCTTGGCAGAATAGATTTGCTACGCTGCTGCTGCAGCAGAACAAGTACAGAGACTTGCTAATGCCAATACATCCACAACATGCTGCTGTGAGCATGTTAGAAATACTGCTGCTGCACATATAACATACTTGGAATAACCCCCATATAGCATACATGAATCACCCTGTAGCAGTTCTATACAGGTGGAGCTGGGGAAGGTGGAGGATTTCTGAAACATGCTCCAACTGCTACAGCAAGCACTTCTTTATAGTCATATATTTGAATGTTGAGCAGTGAGCTCATTAGCTACCGATACAAGAGAGAATGATGTCATTATGTCACATTGTGTAAGACCTATCAGACTGCACCATCTAGAGTTTCATGCCAGAACTTTGTGTTTGTCACAAGGCTTTGCTTTCTCGTGAGATAGGAAGAATTTCCAATGCAAAATACAGATTAGCTGAACAGACACCAGCATCCTCACTTAACCTTTTCATTTAAATACATACTTTTCATTTTACATACATGCACACCTTTCTCAGGAAAACATTCTCTCTCCCTGTTATATACACATAATTATATTGGTAAAGGGTGACAGATAATTTCGTTTTGGCAGTATCTGTTATACCCTGTAGGTTACAAACATTCCCATTACATTTCATTTAAAGACTTTCTTTTCTCAGATAAACACTCATCTTTCTGTCAGATGCATAAGTTGGTAAAGGGTCACAGGTGAATTATACTGAACCTGTTATGCAATACCTTTTCATCTTTGTAACCTGTGTTAGGGTTAGCTCATAGTAGTAGATTGCAGTATGTGTTGCGACATGGATTTCTGGTTATCCCTTGATTATAGGCACAAAAATTGTCATTCATAGAGACTTCTGAACAGAAATGTGAAAGTTAATTGTAAAGTGCAAAGCATTACTTGTAGAAAATGTGTAAATAAAGCTCTTTTAAAACTTTACTTCCATTTTTACATTACTGTGTTATAAATGTGTCCCATTGGTTAATTAAAACTTGAACAATTGGGCCAAATACAATAAATTCATCATGTAAGAAGACTGGTGGTCATGTGCAAAGACTTTGGCTATTGGGACACACCCTAAAACTCTTATTTCAATATGGAAAAATTGAATAATTATGTTGTTTTTATACAGTAGCCCAAAGCTTTCTATTCAAATCACTATGACGTCATGCAAATAAATCTGAAGACTAGTATAACATGATATGTTCTTGTAACAGTTGCTGCTTTCTCACCATGGAGACGTTTGGGCTTCTTAGTTTCCTGCTACTGGTGCTCCATACTTCTGCCGATACACCCGTACCAGGATTAGTGAAGGAAATCATCCATGTGGAGAAGCAATTGTCATGGTATGATGCAAGGACATATTGTGAAAAAAATTCTGGACAAACCGTAGTACTCTCGGATAAGAATAATGTGAAGAATCTCAGCAGTTCTGCCAACCAGCTCTCTTGGGTGGGACTGTACAGAGTTTATTCCAGCTGGTACTGGGTG